>NC_057718.1:91767990-91773813 GCF_004010195.1 Chiloscyllium plagiosum
AAGGGGCAACTTTTTCACACAGAGGGTGGTACGTGTATGGAATGAGCTACCAGAGGATGTGATGGAGGCTGGTATAATTGCAACATTTAAAAGGCATTTGGATGGGTTTATGAATAGGAACGGTTTGGAGGGATATGGGCTGGGTGCTGGCAGGTGGGACGAGATTGGGTTGGGATATCTGGTCGGCATGGACGGGTTGGACTGAAGGGTCTGTTTCCATGCTGTACATCTCTATGACTGTATAAGTTCATATATTTGGTATTGAGGAGTGTATATATTATATAGCATAATCATTTCTCATGTTTTAAAGGTTGTAAGATTTCCTGCCTCTAATGCCCTCCCAGGCATTACATTTCAGATTCCCATCACCCTATTCTTCCTCAAATCCTCTCCAAACCTACTGTTCATCATTGCTGATCGTTCAACTAAGAAAACATTTGCTTCCCTGTACATGCCCCTCAGTCTTATGCAGCTTAATCACGGGATCCCGCAGCCTTTTCTGTTGTAAAGCAAACAATCCATGCCTATCCAGCTTCTCTTTATAGGTAAAATGCTACAACCCAGGTAATATCCTCATGTATCTCTTCGGCACTTCCTTCAGTAATTACATTCTTCCTACAGTGTAGCGATCAAAACTATACAGAGTACTCCAGCTGTGATCTAACCAAAGTTTTGTACTGCTCCAACAAACCACTCTATTCTTGTAATCTACGCCACAACTGATAAAGCCAAGTGTCCTGTATGCCTTGTTAAGCACTCAATGAAACTGCCCTGCCATGCCATCCTCTGGCATCTTTGGACAAACGCCCGCAGATTCTTCTGTTCCTCAGAGCTTCCTAGTTTCCTGCCTTCCAATAAGACTGATCATAAACCTATGGTCTCCTATCTGAATTAAAGAAAGTTAGCAAAAATGCCCTCCTCCGAAGTAATGGTTTTCTTACATGTTTGAGATTGCCAGAATTATACCTCGACATCAGGAATTACATTTGCGTAGAGGTTATACAAAATAGACCTGTTTTCTTGAGGATTTATCAGTCTTTCATGCAATAACAGGAAAAGACAGTAAATAAATGTAAAATATTTCCACTCGTTGGGTATTCTAGAACTAGGGGTCATAGTCTAGAAATTAGCTGCAGGCAGTTCAGGATGGGTGTTAGGGAGCATTTTTATGTACGAAACGTAGAGGTTTGGAACTCTAATATAAAGGGATTAAAGGATCTGAGCCAAAGGTGGGTATATGAAGTTAGGCCACAGATTAGCCACGATCTCATTGAATGCCGGGGGCTGAATGGCCACATCCATTCTTATGCTCCAATAAGAGACTCAACATGATGAAAACAAGCATCAGACATCAGATGCTCTTTCTCAACTCACAGCTGATATATTCATTCATGATGAACATGATTTGGGACTGACATATAGCATTTCTTAGTCAACCTCATCAAACAATATTCACTTCATCAAGGATGAACAAAAGAAACATCAACAGAGTTGAGATGATGTGGTTTGAGAGCATTTAGTTACTAGAAGTGATGATAACCAACAATCTGTCCTCGAACTCCCACCTTGATGTGACAGTCAAGATGGCACAACTATGCCTCTCTTCCTCAGACAGCTTAGCAAATTTGGCATGCTCAAAAGGACCCTCACCAACGTTTACAGATGCACAGAAATCAACTGGTACGTCAACTGCTCTGCCCAGAACTATAAGAAACTACAGAAAGATGTGTGCACAGCCCAGACCATCATAGAAACCAACCTCCCATCCATGGAGTCCATTTACACTTCTTATTGCCACAGAAAGGCTTCTATCAAAGACCCATCCCACCCTGATAATGCTCTCTTCTAATCTCTTCCATTAGGCAGAAGACATAGAAGGTTGAACACATGTACCAAGTTCAAGAACAGCTTCTTCCTTGCTATTATTAGACTATTGAATGGACCTCTCTAACTTCAAATCATGTTGATCTTGCTTTGCACACTTCCTGTGCAGATGTAACCTTGTATGCCTTGCTCTAAGCACCCTATGATCTGTATGTCCTTGCATCTGCCTGCACTGCTCACAAAACAAAGCTTTTCACTGTACTTAAAGTACAACAAATCAGATCAGAAACCAAAAGTGCATCATTGTGTGAAAGTATTAAATACAAGGATACTATAGAGCTCAGTCACAGACCCTATTATGAAGATTTCCTTCCATCATAGGAAGCACTTCTCCATCATCAAGGCCTTGAATTTTTTTGTGGCTGACCGGTAATTTCCTGCATATTATGGAATTATACTTTTCAGAGGATTTACCAAGGACATTGAGGCAAACCAAGTATTGAGCAAGAACTCATGGGACTATTTCGTGGCCCGGGATCTCCAAACAGAGGACATTGTCATCAAATGTAATACATGTGTCAGACAGTAACAAATGGAGGGAATCCTCTCATAAATATCAAGTTTCATGATAGATTGTGTGTTCATTTAGCTGGATTTTTTCATGTACGAAAGGCTATGCTTGCCTCATTGTAGTTCATTACTGGTTGAACATATGTTGTTGCATATACTATTGACATGCAATAAACAGAGTACTAAAGAAGCCGAAGCCAGTTCAAGATATTGCTTCTTGACGAGTCTATCTTGAACACAAACGCTTAGTAAAGGTATTAAATGACATGACAATGCAACTCATTTCTAATAATTACTCTCACATAATTTGAAATATTATTTTTAAAAACTGTATCTAAACTGCAATTGCATGGGATATCTGCATAGACAATCAAAATATACACAAGCTTCAGAACAAGTTTACGGATGACTCTAAGGAATGTACTTGCTTAAATGTGTAATTTGTTTACCGCAGTGAGAAGCCTCACTGGAACTGGGTAGTCCAACAGGGATAGAACAAGATGGAATGTAATTTGTACTAGGATTAGACACGAGAGGATAATGGCAGACTCTGACACAAATGCATTGTCAGTATGCTGAAAATGAAACAAAAAACAAATACTATTTATATTATACTTTTAATGTTCCGAGACAGGTTCAGTTTTGGCATACATTAAGAACACCATTGAAAAGTTTAGTCATGGTTATTGCATAACCCACCTTCTCAGAAATAGCTTTGATTCTATGTCAAGAATTTAATAATTACACAGCCTTCGTTCAGTATGAACGATTTAGAAACATTACATGGTATAATTGTCACAACTAAGGAGCATCAGCAATGTTTGCATGTTATCTACTGAAATGATCTCAGTGTACCATAATGACAAGAGAAGTGCTGTGCACCTCAGCTTAGCAACTGCTCCATGTAGTAAGCTCTCAGTAAACAGACATGCTGTAATGCTCCCTGTGGTTCATAGCCAGACAATAGGCACAAGGATCCTGCTGAGGTATTATTAAAATTTTCATGTACAGAACTTCGAAACATAGGTAGGTACACCTAATTTTAGGAGTTAGGATTTTGTTCTTTTTCTCAGGTAGCAAATACACATATCAGAATTAAAGATTTACTTCTTGAATAAAGATTAAAGAAAATAAAACAGCAGATATATATTTATTCATCTTCACAAAAAGCTTCCATCAAAACAGTCAAGTAGTTTTCTTCCCATTATACGGAACGGATATGTTTGGAACAAAATTGCTCTTGTCCTAGTACATTCATCCATTACAAAATTGCAAGGTCAATAAAAATTGTGACATTTTTGAAACAATTTCAATAGGTGGTCACTAAAATCTATTTTCCTCTTTTTAAAAAAAAAATTAACCTCTATCAACCTCTTCAGTGATGTTATGACACAGCTCTGGAGCATGTGCATCTTGCACCCAGGTGTCCTGGTGCAGGAATAGAGATACTACCAACATTCCATACTTCGAATAAAAAAAAAATAATGGAAAAGCAGAGGCAAAAGGTATAGTTTTGTAATATCTGGTGTCTTTCAGCGTCTGTGTGGCTCTACATAGTCAAACCTCGATAAAACTGAAAACATACATTATCCTGGATTTCATGATCCAACATTTTTTCCAGTGAGTCAGGCTTAATGATTAAACTTAAGACATGCTCAGCTACATATGGAGGTGAATTTTAAAAAAAAAATCAGATAAGAAATGCCATTTTCAAAAAAATCAATTAGCTAGGTTAAAAAACTCAAATTATAGCAGCATAATAGAGTAAATTCTGATCAATAGTAAATTCTGATCAAGAGCAATTCTCATGCATCCTTGAGAAGATTGCATAGCATTAACTACTTCGGAGAAACTCCAACAGTGAACCATTGGCAGAGTGTTATATATTACAATTTCAGCTGCAAGTCAGCAGCAATCTACAGTCACTGAATTAGTGATCCAGAGGCCCAAGCTAATGCTCTGGGGATATGAGTTCAAATCTCATCAGTGCAAACGATGGGATTTAAACTGAGTTAATACATGTGGAATGAAAAGCTAGTCTCTGTAATGGTGACCATGCAACTTTTTACCAATGATTGTAAAAACTCATCGGACTCACACCGCGCCCAATCCAGTTACAGGCTCCATTCCCACTCCCAGCTCCACACCGACACCAGGTCCTAGCTCCCAGCCCTTCCGAGTTTTCACCATTCCCCCTCACTGCGGATGAACGATCAGTCCTCAGCAAAGGCCTCACCTTTATCCCCCTCTGTCCACGCATCAATGAATTTAATACAAACTGTGACGTCGAACACTTCTTCCGCCGCCTCCACCTCTGAGCTTACTTTTACAATCAGGACTCCCACCCACCTTCCGAGGACCCCTTTGCCCGCCTCCAACACAATCCAGCCACCTGGAAACCCCGTGCTGGTCTATTACTTGCCCTCGATCCCATTTCCAACTGCCACCGAGACATTAACCACCTCAACCTGTCTACCCAACCCCCCCACTCCAACCTCTCACCCTCACAATGCGCAGCCCTCCACTCTCTCTACTCCAATCCCAACCTCACCATCAAGCCAGCAGATAAAGGGGGTGCAGTGGTAATTTGGCGCACTGACCTCTACCCCGCTGAAGCCAGACACCAACTCGAAGAGACCTCCTCCTACCGCCCCTTGACTGTGACCCACCCCCATCACCAAAACGTCATCTCCCAGACCATACAGAACCTCATCACCTCAGGAGATCTCCCAACCACAGCTTCCAACCTCGCACCGCCCGATTCTACCTCCTTCCCATGCCTGACCACCCTGGCCAACCCATTGTCTCAGCCTGCTCCTGCCCCACCGAACTCATCTCCACCTACCTTGACATTGTGCTATCCCCCCTAGTCCAGGAACTGCCCACACACGTTCGAGACACCACCCACGCCCTCCACCTGCTCCAAGACTTCCGTTTCCCCGGCCCCCAAAGCTTCATCTTCACGATGGATATCCAATCCCTCTACACCTCCATCCGCCATGACCAGGGCCTTCAAGCCCTTCCTTTCTTCGTCTCCCGACATCCCAACAGTACCCCTCCACCGACACTCTCATTCATTTGGCTGAACTTGTCTTCACCCTAAACAATTTTTCCTTTGAATCCTCCCACTTCCTCCAGACCAAGGGGGTTGCCATGGGGACCCGTAAGGGGCCCAGCTTTGCTTGTCTCTTTGTTGGCTACATAGCTATGATCAGCTACGACCAGCTATCCTTAGTAGCCACACATGCAGATGACAAGCAACATGAGTTCGACTGGGACAACACTACTATTATAGGACAAGCCAAACAGAGAACAGCCAGGAAATTCCTAGAGGCATGGCACTCATCCACAGATTCAATCAATAAGCACATCGACCTGGACCCAATAACCCGGCCACTGCAACGGACAGCTGGAACTGACAACCAGAAG
>NC_057718.1:91775133-91837954 GCF_004010195.1 Chiloscyllium plagiosum
CACTCCACCCTCCTCTCTGACCTATCACCTTCATCCCCACCTCCATTCACCCATTGTACTCTTTGCTACCTTCCCCCACCCTCCTCTCTGACCTATGCTACTTTCTCCCCATCCCACTCCCCTCTCATTTGTCTCTCCACTCTGCAGGCACCCTGCCTCTATTCCTGATGAAGGGCTTTTGCCCGAAATGTCGATTTTCCTGCTCCTTGGATGCTGCCTGACCTGCTGTGCTTTTCCAGCACCACTCTAATCTAGACTCTAGTTTCTTGTTTTTACATACCTGACTCACTAATGACCTTTATTATGTAGACCCTTCCATTATTGGAAGGCTCATATTTGAAAAATATTTGTTCTGGAATTAAAAGAGGTGCCTGTATCTTTAAAAAAAAAGTCATTAAAGGAACACCTTTGTAAAAAGATGATATCTACATACATTACAAATTTCAGCTAACTGCTTGGACTCACTGCAAATGTGAGTTTAGGGTTGAAGTGCAGCTTTATGAGATTGCTTGGGATTCAGTTCGTTTTATAGCCAGTGGTGTGGTGAGACCAGAAAGGGACAGTAAACTTCTCCAACACCCATTGCGAAACCTTTCGGGATGCAAGCTATCTATCTTCACCTAATCTGGCCTACATGTAATTCCAGGGCCACAGAAACATGGTCAACATTCTCAATTAGTCCAGCAAGCCACTCAATTCAAGTGCAATTAGGGATGTGAAAAACACTGGCCATGCCAGTGACGCATGTCCCCCGTGAAAAGAATAAAGGAATAGAAGTTTAAGATGGCAAGCAGAGGGCATCACTTTTTAGAAATTTTACACATGGGACAAGGGCGACATTGGCTGGGCTAGCATTCTCCCTCGAGACGATGAGTTGCCTTCTTGAACTGCTGCAGCCCATTTGCTGTTTGTAGACCCACAATGCTGTCAGGGACGGAAATTCAGGATTCTGACCCAGCAATAGTGAAGCAATGGCAATATATTTCCAACTCAGGGGGCTAAGTGGCTTGCAGGGGAACATGCAATTTGCGGCATTCCCATGGATTAGAGGAATGATTTATATTGTTCTATCATAACTCTATACACAAGCTTGTTGATAAAATGAAGGAATGTGATATAAAAGAGAATATGGCAAAGTTACAGAGAAGAAAACAAAAATCAATAGTTAATGTAGAATTTTGGACTCAATCTATCAAATTTGATGGAATCAGAGTGAACAGCTTACATTTTTGAGACACTCCCTAATTGAAACTGGAATCTGAAATTTAATCTGACCCATTTAGTTGCTAAGCAAACCAAGTCTGAAGGTGAAAATTGGAAACCAAAACTTCTGGTTGAAAGCAGACAGCAGAGTTCAGAAGATGATGAGTCTATCAGAAGAGTGCAGGTAAACTGAAAAGGATAGAGACTTAAATTCCAAAGTTCTGAATGAACCAATGCACAGTTGCTGCAGCTATTGCTGTCAGTTGAAGATAACATTGGTGGAGCGACACCATCCTAACCAAGATGACAAAGTTCTGTTGGTATGTGGCATACTTGAAGAACATATCAATGGAACTCAGGTTGCTTGGGCAGTGTTGTCAGCTTGAGATCAGGTTACAACCCAGAAGAAATGAAGTCCTTCAGGTGGTGGTCAATTTTCACTAACTTTGTGACCAAGCCTTCTGGCTCTTGGTCCACTCTGACACACCTTCCGGCCACCTCTAGGACAGCCCACCCTGTTAACACCCCAGGACAATGACAACCAGGACAGCCTTCCCACTTTCTGGCTTTCCAGACCACCCCTTCACAGCTTCTGGCACCTCTAGGATGGCCCGTCCCACTACATTCCCAGGATGACAGCGCAGAGGACAGCCTACCCGCCCTCTGGTTCTTGGTTTGCCCCTATGCACTGTCCCGGTCTTGCCTGCCGGAACGTACTATTCGGCCTGTGGACCACCCTAACACACCTTCGAGCCAACTCTCGGATAGCTCATCCCTATACCTCCCCAGGACAATGGCGCTCAGAATGGCCTGCGGCTCTCGAGGCGACTGGCATTGGGGCGGCCTCCCCATCTTCCAGCTCTTGGGACGGCCTACTTACCATCTGGTTCACGGGACAGCCTATCCGCACTCCGACTCTTGGGGTGACAGCTTTCAGGACAACCTACAAACCTTCCAACAGAGAGTAAGGCATGCCAGACTCAAGGAGACACAATACAACCCTAATGATAAACCTGATCATCAAAAAAAGCTGAGCCCACGCCCGAAGGCAGAGTTCATGTCCAAAGGCAACAAATGCACACCACCTGCAAACACACAGATGTTCAATCTCTGCAGAGGTTTCTTGCACCCAGAGAGGCCCAGGCACACACAAGGAGACACAATTGACTCTCATAGGCTCAGTCCAAACACCAAAAGGTGAAAACACTTGCAAAAAGCAAGTGCAAATACTAAAAACCATAGTGCAAGTGCCAATCCCTGCCACAAAATCATCATAGTCCTTGCCCAGAAAACGTAATACTGGCTGCAACCAGCCAGTGAAGTTAAAAAAACAGTTCCCCAATGAGAACTAAAATGAAACAGTGTACACTGACTGCGTAACCAGCCAGCTCAGAAATCAATTCTCAGTAACAAACTGGCTGTGACCAGTCAGTTCAGGAATCAGTTACCAAAAAAAAAACGTAACACACCGATTGTGGCAAGCTAACTCAGAAATCAGTTCTCAAAAACTGCAATACCACTGGTTATAGTCAACCAGCTCAAGAGCCAGGCACCCCTATCCATTGGCTGTGGCCAGCCGACTCATGAGCCAGTTCCCCACAAACAAATAAAACCAAAAGCAAAACCACATTAGTATCACTGGCTGTGGCCAGCCAGCTCAGAGTCAGTCCTCAACTGAGGAGATTCTATCTCCTGGTCATGTTGGTCAGCAAAGGCTTTCCTGATTGACCCAGGTTAACAATCCTAATCAAGAACCTCATAGTCGAAGTTCACTTGGTTCCAATCACTACATCCTTCACCCTCTAAGTCCAGGACTGTTGGCCTGGTCGTTCACTTGTAGCTCCTCTTGTGACGTCTTTTCCCCAGGTCAGGTTCCTCTGATTCAGACTCAGACATGCATGGCATGCACCGGACCACAGCCAGTTCGCTTGCATTCGAACATCTTGGGAGAGTTTCCTTCTTCCAGCAACAAAGCTATCTAAGCTGAATCCAGTTTGGACTCTGGGGTGTTCTCGACACAAGCGAGAAGGGGAGCACCTGTGGTTTCTGACAGGCCTTCCGGCTGTTCTGAGAGGCCAGGTATGGTTTACTCCTGCATAGTTTGTGAACTAACAGCTTTCAGGTTATCCACATGTTTGTTTAGGACTTTATCACCTACCCAAACTTTGTCAGTCATGGGACCTGACCTCGCCTTGTACCCATACATGACCATTCCGATGGTTCCGGCAGCAAAATTCGTCCCTTGAATTAAATTGTCTCTATTGCTTCAGGGAGGCATTTGGCGAATATTGGCGCTCCTGCTGCCACTCCAGGTCTAGAAATATCAGGTTTAACCTAGTGCGGAGTCTTCTCCCCATCAGCAACTCTGCTGGAGTTATCCCTGTTGATTCATGTGGGGTAGTCATATAATCAAACAGGATCTAGGACAGTTTGTTATCAATTGATGCTGTAGGCTGCTTCTTTAAGCCTGCCTTCAACATTTGGATCACTCTTTCTGCTATACAAATGGATGATGGATGGTACAGAGTTGTTCTTCTGTGCTGAATGCCATTGGACCTTAGGAAATATTTGAATTCTCTGTTGGCAAATGATGTCCGTGACCAATACTTCTGGAGTCTATGATCTGCTGCAGGCTGATGATACCCCAAATGGCAGCCTTGTATATTGATATAAACCTTTATAAGTGTTAATTGTAGCATACGTCTGGGACTGCTCATGCAGTTACAATTGCAGGTAGGTGTGGCTCATGTCCAGCTTCGTAAAGGAAAGCCCAACCCCCTCCCACCAACTGTGCGTATACGTCCTCAATGGGGGGGATTGGGTATTTATCCAGCTGCAAGAAGCAGTTTACTATTACCTGAAAATCCCCACAAAGGGAAACTGAGCCATCAGACTTCACAATCAGTACGACTGGTGCTGCCCATTATGCAAGCTGCACTGGTTCAATGATTTCTTCGTTCTCCAGCCACAAGAAAAATGGCACTGGGCAGGCCTTGCAAAATCTTGGACTTGTGTCCTGGTCAACAAATAAAGTTGGTCTGACCCCTTCGATAGTCACAAGCTCTTCTTGAAAAATATCTGTTATTTCACCAGGACTTCACTGAGACAGCCATTTTCCAACTGAAAAATGTTGAGTCAATCTATGACAATCTTTCTCAACCAATTCCACCCAATAGACTTGGTTCAAAGCCTTTTACTACCATCAATGGAAACTGCATCAACTGCTTTGCATAGGAGATCAGAGCTGAAGTTGTACCTTTAATTTGCAATAGTTCCCCAGTGTACATTCTCAGTATGGCTGAGGTTTTGTGCAACTTAAAGGTCAGAGTCCCGAGCAAATCTTGCTAAAGATAGATTCTGCAACCACAGATACAGATGTGCTGGTACCAGCCTGCATGGGAACTGGTGACCATTTAGCCACAAGTTAAGTTGAATTGGTTCCGATTTAGGTGTGACTAAGCAATTTAATTGTTCCAACCCAAATGTAGTGGAACTTCCAGGGTGTGTACTTTCCTGGGTACTGGCCTATGAGTTTTCTTACTCAAATCAGGCCTTGTTGGATTCTTTTGCTGTCAGAGTGTCTTCACAATGGCAGCAACTACATGGCTTATCAGCCCAGATCCCGAAGGACTGTTTTGCCACTTGGCCGAGGCTTAGCTTTGTGGTGGGCTTCTATTTTTGGTCGGCCTAGGGCCCCTCTGCTCTGGACATGCCCAACATGAGGCTCTGCAATTGCCTACACTCAAGTAGTGTTCCCCAAGCTCAGTTTGACAGGTGAGGTTGTCCACTTCTATTGGGATGCCCTGTAGTTCCCATGCTCTACTTGCAGTATTTTCTAATCTCAAAGCCAGTTGCAGTGCCTTTTTGAAGTCCAGTTGGTTTTCAGCTATTAGGCACTTTGTATGGTTATGTCACTAATCCCACATATCAAACGTTCTCTCAGTATCTCATCCAGAGTTAGTCCAAAATCACATGCCTCGGCCAATCTCTTAATCTCATCAAAAATTGTGATACAGATTACCCCTGTTCTCCAACAGCCAAATAAAGCCAAGAACGACTCAGGATTAGAAGAGGTTGGGGGTTGTAATATTCCTTAACCAGCTCTGTCAACTCTTGGAAGGGCTTCTGGGAAAGTTAAGCTTATTATAACTGAAAGACACCTATTACAACTGAAAGACTGTGTGCACACACAGTCAGAAGAATTACTCCTTGCTTTTCATCTGCTCCAATGTCCCTTGCCTGGAAAAAAAGAGATTCTTTCCACATACTGGGCCCAGTCTTCAACAGCAGGGTCAACTGAGTCAAGCTTCCAAAATAGAGGTATGATACTAGAAATTATTATCCCAACTTCAAGATGATTGTAGCAAGCAAATGTTCTTCAGGCATTTATTGTGTTTTTCTGAAATAACTGCATACAGCCCGGGTCCCATCAGCTAGTCACCCTTTATTTACTCGTGTACAGTACATTGGCTGTGGCTAGTCAGCTTGGAGGCAGTCCTCAACTGAGCAGATTCTATCTCCTGGTTTTATTAGTCAGATAAGACTTTCCAGATTGGGGTTGTTAACCGGAGCCAATCAAAAACCTCATCATCGAGGTCCACCTGGTCCCAATCAATATAAGTGGAGAGGAAGTTAGCTAGAGAACTGTAATATTTAGGTAACATAATATCACAATTGTCACACCATGCTTAGGATCAAGGGTGGGGCTTGTTGTGACGTTTTCAAGAGATCACTCTGAATAGTTTGAGTGTTAGCAAATTGTTCTGTTGGAAGTTAGTTAGACATAATGGAAGCAAATGTATGTTACCTTTGCGGAGATAGTGAGGTACCTAGGAGTAGGGAGAAGGTCCATCCTGAAATTAAATAGTGTTGCTGGAGCACGGTCCAAGCAGTGAGGACTTATTCTAGGGAAACAGTAGTTGCAGCTACGTTTTATGCTTAGCTGTGGGGACTGAGAAGTCTATTCTTAGCTAACAGATCAGTGCAACTGACAGTGGAGGTAAAAGGAAACAATATTTGCTTGTACAAATGAGTGACTGAAGCTCAGAGAAAGCCTGGGGTAATACTAGCTTTGCAAAACTATCAATTGCACCCACCCTTGGCCCAGGAAAGGAGGGCAAACAACCTGAATATTACCAGTTGTTAGGACAGTCCATGACAGAGCAGCTTTTGAAGAAATTCAGAACTAGGTCTGATAAACTGAAGAATTGGAATTCCATATGAAGTTTTAATGAGATTTGATGACCCACAGTGTCACTAGTGTCTGGATGGCTGCTGAAAAATCTGTGGGATCGGACATGACTGCATTCATTATTTAATGTGCTCTGTGGTGTGTTCAAGCATTGCAACCAATAAACTATGGAGCTTCCAGGTCTTATTAACGGATATATAGACAGATTGCAAAAGTAAAAAGGCCATGTTAACACTAAACTAATAATTGTATAAGCTACAATTTGATTAAGCTGTTTGGATGAATATTTAAAAGGAAAAAAATTAAAAGGATTTCAGAAATACAATGGGAAACAACTAAGTGAAAAGCTTATTCAGAGAAACAGACACAATGAGCAGACTGACTTCCTTCTGTGTTGCAAAATTCTACAATACAAAGTGTGAACAAATTTCGCCTGAAATTATCAAAGTGGCAGAGAATGAGAAGAGTTACAGGTGTTAAGAGTAAGAGACATTTGTTACTGTTCCGTGTATCAGACATCACAGTGTGTAGTGCTTTACCTCAATAGCAGTCCTAATTACATGCTACACAACTATCTTGGTCCTCAAAGGTTGATGAATAATTTCAGGCGGGCTTTTTTTTAGGATGCCTTGATGTATCTTTCCTGACATAAGCTGATGCACATCCCATTTTGTAATACTTCTGGCAGGTCAGTATTTTTTGATTTTGAATGGGCTCATGACATCAAAATGTTACAAATGTGCAATGTCATCTTCAAACTACAGTACAATTCAAGCATTAATATCTCTCCCCAACATAAATGCTGCAAAATCATATTGAATAAAATTAATGACTTGATACATTATATTGAGAGTACAATTTCTCCAAGCTTTAATCCAGTATGAAAAACCATGTACTGATGCTAAACATATTTGATACATCAACTAAGATATGGCTCATGGCAAGTTGAAGATTGCAGTAGTCGTTAAGTAAAAGCTCTGCATTCCGGAATGGAATGGACCATGCACCACCTGCTAGGTGAGATATCGAGAGATCGTTATGATGATAGAGTAGTGAAATGTACGGATGTCAAAAAAGCTTATTACAACAACAGTGGTAAAATTTGGAGACTTCAATTTTACACATCGACTCAAAGGTGCAAAATAGTGCGAAGGTAATAAATGTAGGATGGTTTTCTGGAATTGGTAAGGGACATCTAGCTAAGAGTGACAATATTAAATTCAATCTTGCCGTGAAATTGCGTCAGGAAAAGAAGTCAAAAACAAAGGTTTTAAAATTAGGCAAGGTGAGACAGAGATTGACCATAATAGTCTGGGAAGAAACATCAAGGAATAAAAATACAGATCATCAGGGGCAGATGTTAATCACTGACATAGGAGGCAAAAGGATTCTATAAGAGGCCATATTTTTCTTTCCCTATTGTAATTTGATTTCAGAAATGTAATTCTGAAAACAAAGTCTCTCAGGGAAACAATAGGAACAGAGTATGCAAATGAGAAGAACAAAGAGGCCAAAGTACCTATAGGGCATGGAACATAACAGCACAATAGAAGCCCTTCAGCCCTCGATGTTGTGCTGTCCTGTGAAATCAATCTGAAGCCTGTCTCACCTAAACTATTCCATTCTCGTCCATGTGCCTATCCAATGACCATTTAAATGCCCATCAAGTCAGCAACTCTACAACTGTTGCAGGCAGTGCGTTCCATGCCCCTTCTACTCTGAGTAAAGGAACTACCTCTGACATCTGTCCTATATCTATCAGCTCTCAATTTGAAGCCATGCCCCCTCGTGCTAGCCATCACCATCCAGGAAAAAGGCTCTCACTGTCCACCCTATCTAACCTGATTATCTTACATGTCTCAATTAAGTTACCTCTCAATGTTCATCTGTCTAACGAAAACAGCCTCAAGTCCCTCAAGCTTTCCTCGTAAGACCTTCCCTCCATACGAGACAACATCTTAGTAAATCTGCTCTGAACCCATTCCAAAGCCTCCACATCCTTCCTATTATGCGGTGACCAGAACTGCATGCAATCCTCCAGGTGCGGCCGCACCAGAGTTTCGTGCAGCTGCAGCCTGACCTCATGGTTCTGAAAGTCGATCCCTTTACTAATAAAGGCTAACACACCACATGCCTTCTTAATAGCCTTATCAACGTTGGTGGCAACTTTGAGGGACCTATGTACACGGACACTGAGATCCCTCTGCTCATCTACACTACCAAGAATCTTACCATTTGGCCAACTTGGCATTCCTGTTACTCCTTCCAAAGTGAATCACCTCACACTTTCCTGCATTAAACTCCATTTGTCACCTCTCAGCCCAGCTCTGCAGCTTATCTATGTCCCTCTGTAACCTACAACATCCTTCAATACTAACCACAACTGTACTGACCTTAGTGTTGTCCGCAAATTTACTACCCCATCCTTCTCCACTCTCATCCAGGTTGTTTATAAAAATGACAAACAGCAATGGACTGAAAGCAATTACTGCAGTACACCACGAGTAACCAGACACCAGGATGAACATTTCCCATCAACCACCACGCTCTGTCTTCTTTCAGCTAGTCAATTTCTGATCCAAACCGTTAAATTGCCCTCAATCCCATGCCCCCGTATTTTGTGCAATAGCCTACCATGGGGAACCTTATCAAAACGCCTTACTGAAATCCATATACACCACATCAACTGGTTTACCCTCATCCCCCTGTTTGGTCACCATCTCAAAGAACTCAATAAGGTTTATGATGCATAACCTACCCTTCACAAAAGCATTTCGACTACCCCTGATCAACTTATTCCTCTCTAGATGATTATAAATCATAAATTCTCTCTCTTATAATCTTTTCAACACTTTGCCCACAACCGAAGTAAGGCTCACTGATCTATAATTACCAGGGTTGTTTCTACTCCCCTTCTTGAACAAGGCGACAACATTTGCTATCTTCCAGTTTTGTGCCACTATTCCTGTAGACAATGACAACATAAAAATCAAAGCCAAAGCCTCTGCAATTTCCTCCCTGGCTTCTCAGAGAATCCTCAGATAAATGCCATCTGGCCCAGGGGACCTATCCATTTTCACACATTCCAGAATTGCTAACACCTCCTCCTTGTGAACTTCCATCGAATCGCGTTTCTCCTTGACAACATTGTCTTTTTCCTGCGTGAGTACTGACGAAAAATATTCATTTATCGCTTCCCTATCTCCTCTGACTCCACGCACAACTTCCCACAACTGTTCTTGATTGGCCCTAATCTTATTCTAGTCATTCTTTTATCTCTTATATACCTATTGAAAGCTTTAGGGTTTTCTCAAATCCGATCTGCCAACAACTTCTCATGTCACCTCCTCGCTCGCCTTAGGTCTCTCTTTAGGTCTATCCTGGCTACCTTGTAACTCTCAATCGCCCTGAACCTTCACATCTCATCCTAACATAGACCTTCTTCTTCCTCTTGACAAGAGATTCAACCTCCTTAGTAAACCACAGCTCCTGCTCTCAACAACTTCCTCCCTGTCTAACTGGTACATACTCATCAAGGACACACAGTAGCTGTTCTTTGAATAAGCTCCACAATTCTATTGTGCCCATCCCCTGAGTTTCCTTCCCCATCCTATGCATCCTAAATCTTGTCTAATTGCATTGTAATTGCCTTTTCCCTGGCTGTAGCTCTTGCCCTCTGTTGTATACCTATCCCTTTCCATCGCTAAAGTAAACATAACTGAATTGTGGTCACTATCACCAAAATGCTCACTTACTTCCAAATCTAACACCTGGCCAGGTTCATTACCCAGTACTAAATCCAATGTGGCCTCACCCCTTGTTGGTCTGTCTGCATACTGTCAGAAAACCCTCCTGCACACAATGGACAAAAACTGACACATCTAAAGTACTTGAACTATAATATTCCCAATCAATATTGGGGACGTTGCAGTCTCCCATAACAACTGCCCTGTTACTCTCGCTTCTACTGAGAATCATCTTTGCTATGCTTTCCTCTAAAACTATTTGGAGGCCTATAGAAAACTCCCAACAGGGTGACCTCTCCTCTCATGTTTCTAATCTCAGCCCATGCTACCTCAGTTGACGAGTCCTCAAACATCCTTTCTGCAGCTGTAATACTGTCCTTAGCTAACAATATCACACCTCCACCTCTTTTATCATCGTCTCTGAAACATCTAAATCCCGGAACCTGCAACAACTATTCCTGTCCCTGCTCTACCCATGTCTCTGAAATGGCCACATCTAAATCCCAGGTACCGACCTATGCTGCAAGTTCACCCACCTTATTCCAGATGCTCCTGGCGTTGAAATAGACACACTTCAAACCAACTTCTTGCTTGCCGGTACCCTCTTGCGACCCTGAAACCTTATTTCGGACCTCCCTAGTCTCAACCTCCTCTGTACATGAACTACAACTTCAGTTCGCATCCCCCTGCTGAATAAGTTTATGTGGGAATGGCTACAATAAAAAGGAGGAGATAGTGATGGTTACACAGAAGGCTCAAAAAGGAGTGATCATTGAAATGAGGAGGAGAAAAGCGTCTTTGAAAAAAATGGAGGGAAAGGAGACAAAATGGAAGTCAGATTATATAATGAGACAGACGGTCTGGAACAGCAAGTCTTGGAAGGCTCACAATTTCCATTAATCTACTATAATGCTCCAAACTAACATGCCAAACCACCAACAATCACAAAGAAAGAAATCAAATTAATCAGAAACAGTAAGAACTAAGGAATTAAGAGATAGACAAAAAAATAGAAGAAGAAAGACACTGGGAAAGTCACATATGGAAATAAGTAACAGAGGAGCAATAATCCCAAAATGAATTGTGTCTTGTCATAAAACTAAGAGCAACATATTTAAAATCATTCATTTGCATATACTTCCTGACAATTTTGCTTGTTATGAATGCAGATTTAGGAATCTGTAATGTGAACACTCTTCAGTGTAAAAGTACAGGCACACTGCAACAGCCCTTCATTTTTTTTTGTGTTATTCAGTTAGACCCAAGTTGATCTGTGCCTCAACTCTACATTCAGGCCTTTGATCTATACATCTCAACCTCATCGCCTGCTAAACATACATCAATTTTAATCGTGAAAATACCAATCGGCCCAAGCCCCTTCATACTTTTGGGGGAGACAATTTAAGATTCTCACTAACTTTTCTTTCCTTCCTGATTCCACCCTCAACGGCCGACTTCTAATTGGCCCTGTTTGTGATCGTGCAAGTATATCTCAAATGTTAATGGAAGAATTTCAACCAAATCTAGTACACAGATGGAGTACAACCCAAGGAAGAACTGATCAGTTTTTGGCAAAGACAAGGATCTGGATCTTGGAATGTTTTTGAAAGGAATTGTTAATGTTGGGAGATAATGGAGTACTTTGTAAAAGAAAGTCATGGATTGCCTCTGTTGCTCTGGTGCAATTTTGCATATCTGTCAAAAAGTCGAGCTTTTAGATGAGGCTTTTGTACGTATATTAGCCTGATGCTCCCTTGGTGATTTATTTTTCCAATTTCATAGTTACAGAGCACCATCCAGGCATGGTAGTGTTTCAACGAACAGATGAGTATTTATAATAATGAAACAGCATTAAGTCCATTCAATTGTTTTCCTGTTAGTGTTGGCGATTATGTTTATATGTTTGACCGAAAACAATATATTTTGAATACCAATTAACATATTTCAGCAAAACGTACACCAAATTTCAGCAATAAGCATGTAAATGTTGCAATCAACTTTAACAGTGAGTTGACTCAGCAGTTTGGAGGTACATACCCTGAGTGCCCTCCTCACTTGTTTTAAGATTACAGCCTCTGGTTTTAGATGAAATAGCTTCTCTGTATTCATTCTTACTGATACCAGTGGCCTGACTGTACAGGAGAAGAGGAAGAAGAATGCAGGAATGATAGGGGTTTCATTAGTTAGAGGAACAAAGAGGTGTTTCTGTGGCCACAGACATGATTCCAGGATGTTGTACTGCCTCCCTGGACCCAGCTTAATGATGTCATTGAGCAGCTGCAGGACATCCTGAAGGGGAGGGTGAAAAGACAGAAGTCGTGGTACACATTGGTATCAATTACATAGATAGAATGAGGAATGAGGTCTGGCATCAAGAATTTAGGGAGCTAGGCGGTAGACTAAACAATAAAACTTATTTAGCAGGGGGATGCGAAGTGAAATTGTAGTTCATGTACAGAGGAGGTTGAGACTAGGGAGGTCCGAAATAAGGTTTCAGGGTCGCAAGAGGGCACCGGCAAGCAAGAAGTTGGTTTGAAGTGTGTCTATTTCAACGCCAGGAGCATCTGGAATAAGGTGGGTGAACTTGCAGCATAGGTCGGTACCTGGGATTTAGATGTTGTGACCATTTCAGTGACATGGGTAGAGCAGGGACAGGAATAGTTGTTGCAGGACCTCAAATGCTGTAATTAGATTAGATTAGATTACTTACAGTATGGAAACAGGCCCTTCGGCCCAACAAGTCCACACCGACCCGCCGAAGCGCAACCCACCCATACTCCTACCTTTACCCCTTTTTACCTAACACTATGGGCAATTTAGCATGGCCAATTCACCTGACCTGCACATCTTTGGACTGTGGGAGGAAACCGGAGCACCCGGAGGAAACCCACACAGACACGGGGAGAATGTGCAAACTCCACACGATTACTCCGAATGGAACGTGCTAGTGAGGAGAAAAGTCAGGCAGATGAATGCAGGTCACTTTTTTTTTATAAAACCTTAAGTTATCTCGAGAAAGTGACTTCATAGAAGTTCTGGGATTTACATATTAATGAACCAAAACCTGCAACCCATTCGAAAAGATGAAAGACTTAACAGCAATCTAGGTTTGTTCAATATATCATTTTAATTGCATGACACTGTGATCGTTTGCTATACATTGTACCTTATGATCCTGCCCCAATTGTTATCTGATGAAGGAGTAGTGCTCTGAAAGCTAGTACTTCCAAATAAACCAGTTGGGCTATAACCTGATGTTGTGTGATTTTTAACTCCCTCAACAGTGGCATGGAAACTGTGGAAAAAAATCTCAAGGAGAGAATTAATCTTGACTTGGAGAGGCAATGGTTGATCATTTAGTATGGCTTTGGTCAAGGGAGATAACGCCAAGCAAATGTGGTTAAATTTTTCGAAGAGGTGATCAGATATGTGGATAAGGGTAGTTGATGTAGTTTATATAGATTTCAATAATGTCTTTGACAAAATCCCACTGGAGAGATTGATAAAGAAGGAAAATGCACATAGATTGAGGGTAAGTTGGACCCAGAATTAGCTTATTAGTAGGTGACAAAGGATGGTGCTAGAAAGACGTTTGTGCGACTGGAGGCTGATGTCCAGTGGTGTACCACAGGGGTCAATGCTGGATCCTTTACTGTTTATGATATATCCAAATGATACAGAAAAAAATGTGGGTGTGTTAATAAAAAGATGACATGAACATTGACCAGGTGGATGACCGCAAGAAAGAAGGTCTTAGATTACAGAAGGATAGACACAGAATGGTCAGATGGGAGGATCAATGGCAGATAGAATTTAACCTGGATAACTGAGAGGTGATGTACCTTGGAAGAAGTAACAATAAAAGGGAGTACTCAATGAATGGCAGGATACTCGGAAGTTCAGGGTAATGGAGGGATCTGGAGATGCTGGTCCACAAATATATGAAGGCAGCAGGGCAGGTTAAGAAAGAATATGGGACTTGTTATACAGAAGCTGTACAGGACTTTGGTTAAGCCACAGCTGGAGTACTGTGTGCAGTTCTGGGAACCACACTCGAGGGGGACACGATTGCATTGGAGAAGGTGCAGGGGAAATTCACCAGGATGCTTCCTCGGATAGAAATAGACTCCGATATTGGAAAGTTGTCTAGTATATTTCACTGAGTGCCTCCAAAGATTTTCATTGTCCTCAATTTACTAATTCTTTTTTACTTTTAAATAGATTTATGGCTTACCTTCTTTCCCAAGAATTCATCCCCATGTCATTAAGAAATAGTCTGCAGTAGTAAAATTGTGCCTGAGGTTCACGATGAACAGATTCTTTTTGATTGGTCACACTCATGCAATGATCTCTGCTCCACTTACGGATGTATTCCTCTTCACGACTGTTCTGTCTGGTTATGGCATCTATGATATTTCTTTCTTGATCAAGATTCATTCCAATTGGTAATGGTGCTGGCTCACTCAGTCCCAGCTGTGGATGTGGTAGGCATTCTGGACTACTGTTACTTAAGTTTTCAAGCAACTGATCGAGATCATCGTGCTCCATTTCATGAGAAATGCAGTTTGCGATTACTGGGTCAGACTGACCATCAGCAACAAAAGTAGTATTTGAATAAAATGTATTACAGTTTTTCACAGCAGTCATCTGATTGCTGAGGGGGCCATATAGAATCTGAGCATCCCAAGAATATTTTCCAGAGATGTCACGCACAATTATCCTCACACCTGAGGCAGGAATCTTTGGTTCACTGTTAGAGATTTTTTCACAGAAAACTGTTTCTGTAGGAATCTGAAGGTAGGAAATTATGGTGCTGTCATTGAGTACAAAAAGTTGCAAATTTGGGCTTTTGAAAACCTCAGCAGATAGGTCTGATGATTCAACATAGGGGTTGTCATGGTTCTCAGTGACGAGGCTATGAAGTACAGCAGGACCTCCACTGAGCGGGTAATGACCTAAATGATTTATTAGGTGAGCCATTACCATGCGTGCTGTAAGAGGGATCCAATCCAAATTTCTTTTCTTCTTACCTGTGACAAATGTTAATAAAGAAATACGTAAACTGCATCTATCATTCAATGCCATTTGAAAAGACATGAAATAAAAACTGGAAGAATTGTGGATACTAAAAATCAGAATCAAAAACAGGAGTTGCTGGAAAAGTTCAGCAGGTCTGGCAACATCTGTGGAGAGAAATCAGACTGTTCAGAGGTAGGGTCACCTAACCCAAAACGTTTACTCTGATTTCTCCCACAGATGCTGCCAGGCCTGCTGAGCTTTTCCAGCAACTTCTGTTTTTGTCTCAGAAAAGATGCTAAGCTTATATTCTTTCCCTCTCCCTTCCTTCATCACTGCAGGTACACATTATGAAATGCATAGTTTCTCCCCTGGCATGACTTCTGCACTTCATTGATCAGTCCAAGTACACGGTGTGTAGATCTGACTTCTGGGTGAGAATACAGATATTGTCCACACCTCAGAGACCAGCAGCTCTAAATAAGTCCATCTGTCTATTATCATAAAGCAACAATTAGATGACGACCAAACTCAAAAGACTAGAGGATTCTGAAAGTGAAAGAAAGTGCACATATTTGCAGATCTCCTTTGACTTACTGTGAGTCCCCACCATTTTCTTGATCTCAAATCTACCCCCACAACTAAAATTCTGATCTGACAGGGGTTCATGAAGAAGATACGTCAACATTTTAAACTTAGTATTGCAGGACCATGAAACCAGCTGTAGGGAATGCCCTTTCAGTGGTGAAAAGCCAACTACAGAGTGGCTTCTAGAGGAAGTGTGGAGTGAACTTCTAGAGAAAGTGGAGGATGCAGGACCAGGTACAATGGTTAAAAAACATTTCGAAAAAGTACATGATTAAGAAATGTTTGGAGGGATATGGGCCAGGAGCAGACAAGTGGGACTAATTTGGAATAATGGTCAGCATGGACTGGTTGGACCGAAGGGTCTGTTTCTGTGCTATATGACTCTATGACTTACTGCTCTGGTATTCAATGCCTCAACTAATAAAGATGGCCCTCTAATCATCTGTATTTCCTTGGGTCCTATCATGCAACATGTATTCAATTGTTTTCTTAGTGCGCCCAAAATGCATCACCTTACACTTTTCCACATTAAATTCAATTTGCCACTGTTCTGCCCATTTGACCAGCCTTGTACACTGTCTTATTAGCTAAGGCTTTCCTCTTTATTACTATCCACACCACCAATTTTAGTGTCCTCTGCAAACTTATTAAAACCTCCTACATTTGTATCTCGGTCAGTGACATACAAGACAACACTGAACACGAAAAAGGTTCAACAATCACCCTCTGCCTCCTGCCACAAAATCAATTTTGGATTGGACTTGCCAAAATGCCTTGGATCCCATAGGCTCTTAGCTTCTTAATAAATTTCCCATGCTACGCTTTATCAAAAAAGTCTAACTAAAGTCCCATCAACTACATCAACCTTTATCTACACATTTACTTAGTCACTTCAAACTAACTCAATCAAATGTCTTTGTCTGGCAAAACCAGGTTGACTATCATGGAATAATCCCTGTTTCTCAAAACGGAGAACTTGTTGCAATAGTTTCCCCACCACAAATGTTCAACTCATAAGCCTACAAACTTATTGATTTATCCCTACCACCAGTCCTGAAGGGTACCACATTAGCTGTTCTCTAGTATCTCTCCTGTGGCCAAAAAGGATTTGAAAATTAGGATCAGGGACCTTGTGGTCTCCTCCCTGGTCTCCCACAACATCCTGGGATATATCTTATTTGGGACTGGGGTTGAATCCAATTCTAAACCTGCAAAAGTCACTTATACTTCCTCACTCTCAATTGTAACTTGTTCAGGTTTATTACAGTACTCTTCCCTGAGTTCTATACCTACATCCTCCTTCTCCATAGTAAATACAAATGGAAAGTACTCATTTAAAACTCACTCTTCAGCTCAATACAGAGTTGGGTTTTTGGTGTAAACTTGTGTGGTCCAAATTCCAATCAAAAATGCCCAGCACTAGTATGTATTCACATCTTCCCTACTGCTTTTTCAACAACACTATGATGGTAATAATAAAATACTTATTTTGATTGTATAAATTGACTGTGCAACATAATGCGTTTATACTATGTAAAACATACTCTCAGACTCCATATATAAATTTGAAGATTATAAGACGTGTTTAAGTTTACTCATTTGTAAATATATTTAACAAAACAATGAATAGTTTATTACCAAGACTGGCTTTATAATGTAGCTGCCTTATGAGCTTGGCAATCATAAAAAATACAAACTGAAATTTTCTGATGACTGCTGCATGACTGGTATTAACCCATTTATTTAACAAGGTTAACGCTGGCATTGAAAGAAGGCTAAATGAAAAATCGAGGCAATATAGTCATGAGCACTTACTGAGTTAAAAATAAACAAGGTCTGTGACTGTATTGGTGCCAAACCATTGAATGCTTTCATATATTAGTATCTACAGGAAGAGGGTTTGTAAAAGGGCTCTTTTAACGCTCAAGAGCTTCTCGTCAGAAATTGCACTAACAAGTGCAATTCAGGGGGAAAAAAACATTGCAAATGTGAAATACTTACTTTCAGTGACAGTAAGAAGGCTGCCAAAATCCTTAGGGACATATGAATGAACAGGTTCAGAATTCTTGACATTTCCCAATGTCAAAAATGGATCATATTCTGTAGACGAGACATCAGCAAGAGTCAGCAAGTATTGGCTTTGTTGGGTGAAGAGGTGAGAACCATAAACACAGGAATGCAATACCTGAAAAACATAAGACAACAAATGGATTGAACAAATCCTACAAATAGTTACCACATGATTTGCTTCATCAAGAAACTTCACAAGCTCCATGACACTGTGGCTCAACATTAATTCATTTTGCAAATAGCACACTGAAAAAAAAAATCACCGTTTCTCTTTTCTGTCAATCTAATGTTGTTCTGCTCCTTCAGGAGCTAATTAAAACCAAAGCTAATGTATAGTGACTAATCATAGTTAAGTCTGCATCTAGTAATTATGAGGTTCTGCCATAGCTTTTACAAGCATGTGAACAATGCAAAGTTCATCTTTAATTAAATAAAAACGAGTTGGGTTCTTACTGTGGCAGCTGGTGGAATACTACAAAAAAAAATACAAGCTGCCTTTTGCATTCATGAATAGTGTCAATTTACTACTCATTATTTTGAAAAGTCAAGGCATACAAGTCTTTTAAGGCTCTGGATTAAATTAGATTACAAAATATTTTAATATTGTGTTGGATTTTCCTCTGGAATTTAAATATTAGAACCATCTTAACGAAGTTAGAAAAAAATTGAAAGATTTTGAAACAAAATGTATCATGAATAAAGTGTTATTAAAAATAATTACATTCCAGCAACTAGTTTTTTTTAAAGAGACATTTATATTTATTGGGATTCTCATGCTACAATCCTTTCATTGCTGAGTCTTGGGTGTAAATTCAAGGAAGCAAATGGAACATAAGACGTCTCTTGAAGGTGCAGGGAACAAAATGCCGGGAGAATGCAAAACTCTTCCTCTTCAGGTTAGCACTAAATTTAGAAAGGCACAACCAAAAGATAAATACAGTAGAAAATAAAATAAATGATACACTTGGTGACGATCAGTAAGACAAGGGTCCATGGTGTCATAGGCAAGGTGCTAGCATGGATAGAAGCTTGGCTGTCTGGCAAAAAGCAGAGTGTGGGATAAAAGAATCCTTCTCATGATGGCAGCAGTTGACAAGTGGTGTTCTACAAGGCTCAGTGTTGGGGCCACAACCTTTCACTTTATACATTAATAATCGAGATGAAGGAACGGAGGGCATTCTGGCTAAGTGTGCAGTCATACAAAGATAGGTAGAGAGACAGGTAGCATTTTAGGAGGTGGGGAGGCTGCAGAAGGATTTGGACAGGTTAGGAGAGCAGGCAAAGCAGTGGCAGATGGAGTACAACGTGGGAAAGTGTGAAAGTATGCAGTTTGGTAGGAAGAATAGAGGCATGGACTATTTTCTAAATGGGGAGAAAATTCAGAAGTCTGAAATGCAAAGAGACTTGGGAGTTGTCGTCTAGGATTCACACGAGGAAAACTTGCAGGTTGAGTCTGTAATTTGAGAAGACTTGAATATAAAAGCAGTGATGTACTTCTGAGACTCAAAGTCTCTGGTCAGACCATGGGTGGCACAGTGGTTAGCACTGCTGCCTCACAGCGCCAGAGACCCAAGTTCAATTCCCGCCTCAGGCAACTGACTGTGTGGAGTTTGCACGTTCTCCCCGTGTCGGCGTGGGTTCCCTCTGGGTGCTCCGGTTTCCTCCCACAGTCCAAAGATGTGGTCAGGTAAATTGGTCACGCTAAATTGCCCATAGTGTTAGGTAAGGGATAAATGCAGGGGTATGGGTGGGTTGCGCTTCGGTGGAGTGGTGTGGACGTGTTGGGCCGAAGGGCCTGTTTCCACACTGTAAGTAATCTAATCTAATCTAATCTAAACCATATTTGGAGTACTGTGCAGAGTTTTGGGCCCCATATCTCAGGAAGGATGTACTGGCCCTGGAGAGTATTCAGAGAAGGTACACAAGAATGGTCCCAGGAATGTAAAGCTTAACATACGAACAACACTTGAGGACTCTGGGTCTATACTCGATAGAGTTCAGAAAATGAAGGAGGATCCAATTGAAACATACAGAATACTGAATCGCCTAGACAGAGACAACGTTAGGAAGATGTTTCCATTGGTAGGACAGACTAGGACCCGAGGATACAGTGTTAGAGTAAAGGGAAGACCTTTTAGAACAGAGATAAGGAGAAACTTCTTCAGCAAGAGTGGTGAATCTGTTGAATTCAATGCCACAGAAGGCTGTGGAGGCCAGGTCATTGAGTATATTTAAGACTGAGATAGAAATATTCTTGATTGTCAAGGGGATCAAGGGTTACTGGGAGAAAGCAGGAGAATGGGATCGAGAAGCTTATCAGCCATGATCGAGTAGTGGAGCAGACTCAAAGTGCTGAATGGTCTAATTTCTGCTCCTATGTCTTATGGTCTTACGATCAGCGATATGGCAACCCTCCCACTATCAGATTTTGTTTGCACACTACTGAATAAACTTCTACTGAGTCATGTTCCAGCATCTGCTAAATTTAAGGGTCTCCTGTAATTACAGACACTGCTATTCTCCACTGTCAGCCTCTTATGAATTGCTTCCATTTCAAGATTTATAGTTTCATGATGGTTTACAAAGTGTGTAAATCCCCATTACTTGATTTTTAAGTATATGCTTTTTGTAATAAAAAACATTTCATAAAATAAAAGTTAATTTTTTCAAAAATTACCACTGTGACTTTTGCAATAATACAAGCACAAGAATAAATTTAAGTTGAAAGACAAAACTACTTTTATGCAATATGCTGTTAGGATTGCAA
Organism: Chiloscyllium plagiosum; assembly: GCF_004010195.1. Classification (NCBI taxonomy): domain Eukaryota; kingdom Metazoa; phylum Chordata; class Chondrichthyes; order Orectolobiformes; family Hemiscylliidae; genus Chiloscyllium; species Chiloscyllium plagiosum. The sequence goes on from NC_057718.1 coordinate 91,795,715, forward strand.
TAGCATTTTGGGAAGGTTTTCTGGAGTCACATTCAATCTTGCCTCACAGAAGAGTACTGAAGAGAGGGAAAAAAAAGTGCACAGACAGGATGGCAAGGGTGTCAGACTTCGATGAGTTGCCATTCTGAAGAGCTAGCATGGACCTAATCTGCTTCTTTGGTGTCATAACCATTCTGATTCTATTCTATAGTTAGGCTTGAATTTATTGGGTGCAGAAACATTGATCTATACTTTGTAATCATCTCTAATGCCCTACTTGTTGAGCCAACCCTCAGTTTATAAATCCCTGGTGTTCGTAGTCTCTTTATCCAGCCTCAGATTCCTAATTGCTTACTCCTCCTCACTTTAGCCTGATTTCTCCTGTATACCCAGTTCTAAAAGAGCAGGTGAAACAGTATAGATATGAACTGGAGGGCAGAATGAGAGGTCATGACATGAAAAGGGGCCATACTATGTTGCAAGGGAGATCGAATGTAATTTATTCAAGTCTGCGAAGGTTGAAAATTCAAGTTTAGTTCCAGGTCTGGGTGTGTTCAAAGAAGAATAAAATAATAAATTTACAAAATTGACATGCATTTGGGAATGTGATATTCATTGATCAATCTGGGGGGAATAGAGAAGCTGACATGGGATAGTTGTAAAAGCCAGTAGGGAGCCTTGCTTACAACATATTACAAATCAACAATTCAGTTGTGGCTACTCATCACTTTCGAATCAAAATACAAAGGAAACTACAGATGCTGCAAATCTTGAATTTCTGATTTGTACCACCATAATGTGAGGCTCCCTGCTACAATGTAGATTTATAAGTGAGAAGGAGAATCAGAGAAGTAGGAGAACCAAACAAAATGTAAGAAAAATGAGGAGCAAAATAGCTGGAGTCAAGGAGAAAGAAGATGCAGAAAAAGTATTCGTGTGCGTGTCCAAGAGGTTAGTCACAGGAATAGGATTTAAAAATTATTTTACTGAACATTTGCCTTTACCATGGAATTTTTTATTAGTTATAACATCACTTTTGCTTCATGCCATCTCTTTAGTAAAGAAATACAATAACCACTAATCTTTTCAGTAAGTTATTCTTCAAACTTAATTTCCACCAACTTGCCCCTAATAATTAGTTCAGTGATTACACACTTGAGGTTCACATTTCAAAAACAAGCATGAACGCCTGGTTAAGGGACTCTTGTGGCACATTGGTAATGTCACTATCTCTGGGCCAGAAGATCCAGGTCAAATACCACCTATCATGGAGGTGGATTATAACACGCTTATTCAAATGGATTTAAAAATATTTTTGGACTGCTGTTTGTCTCCTTTGCTAAAGAGTGTTGCCAGGCCTATATAATAGCTATAATACATATTGCACAGAAGAAAATACAAGGGATAGTTTCTTAAAAACTTGACTAAAAGAGATGGACATCTGTTTAATTTACAACAAATGCTCACTTTGATGTAATATGCAACAGAGACACACTGCCATAATCATGAGATATACCTGCAATTCATTGACACCAATTTATAAACAGGAGCTAAAAAATAACATTTTGTATTTTTACACAGCACTTTTTCACTGAGCAACGGATATCTCAAAATTTTTACATCTAATGAAGTCCATTTGAAACATAATCACTGTTGGATTGCATGAAACACAGTGTACAAGAGTAATAGTAAGATGCTTATAGCAGCATTGCTAATAAAGATATTATGCCGCTTAGATTGTTAAAAATACCTTTTTAGTTATAAAATAGTCTTTAGTTTTGGTGTCAACTCCTACCAACAATTAAAAATGTCCCTTTAAATACAATGGCCCACATCATCTTAAACAGAATGGACACAAGGTGGGATGTTGGTATTGGGGTTTGGGATTGAAGGGGTTTAAATCATAGCGGTGACAGTGTTGGGTTTAAGGGAACCTGGTTGGAGCAAAATTAGTTGGCTGTACATTCCAAGTACCAGGGAAGGGCATTGGGTTTGGTGGGGGTGGGGGATTGTCAGTTTAACATTCTCCCAGGAAACACTGTAGATTTTAATTCTACTAACTGTTAATGTGTAGATTTTAAGCTACGTCAGCCAGAACCCTTCAAAGCCTCTGATTCTAACCCAGAATTGGGAATTGTTTCAGTGTCTTCCAGAAACCTGATAATTGCCCAGTTGAAGCTCCAACAGACAGGTCGTTCCCTGGAGTCCAATGCATTGGGACCTGTGCGTAGGTGGAAGCAACAACCATCTTCCCATCAGAAAATCTGAGCCCCTTGGGTTTTCCTATTCTTGTAATCTACTTGTTTGACAGTATTCCATATTAATTATGATTATCCTTGCTGTCTATGCTCAATTTAAACCAACTATTGGTTGGCATTAAGGGCCTTTACACAAGAACTGTTGAAAATCTGTAGTGCGAGGCTGTTCATTATTGCTGTATTAGTGAGAAGACATCACAAACTGTGTACATAAAATCAGTGAGCTGATCCATTATCCAAGATTCACTAATTTAAATGAATTGATTGTGCTCCCTGCACATATTAGCTCTTAAGACCTTTGAGATAATCTCAATGGTAAGTTGCAATAACAAGATGCAAAACTTCACTAGCGTTCAAGCTGTTGTTCAATTATCTGTCAGCCTTTTCAAAGGTGAGTGGGAAGAAAGAAGTTACAAACTGAAGCAAAGGAAAGGAAACCCAACGCAGAGGGGAGGCAGAGTTGCAATGGTAATGTCACTGGACGAGTGATCCACAGTGCCACATTGTTCTGGGAAGATGGGTCTGGATCTGAACATAGCAGATTAAGAAATCTGAAGTCAATTAAAATCTGGAGCTAAAAGCTAATCTAAAGCTGACCATGTAATCACCTTTCAATTGCTGCAAATGGATATCTGATTCATGAATAAGGAAGAAACCTGCCTACATCAACTCTAGACGCACTTCAATGGAAATGGGCAAGCCACTTAAATACTGATCCAGCAACACCAGTGAACAAGATGGCATACTGAATCTAATGAGTGCACAGAATTCACATTTATCTCGAAAAACCAGACATCACAACAGCAGTATGGAATGCTAATTTGGCACTGGCTGTGCCATTCTGAAGCTCAATTTTCCAGCTAACACTCTCTTCATCTTGGACAGCTCAACGCACATTCAATAGCTTTAGATTAGTTGCTTTATTCTTGCTTTGAGTTTACAAGGGTCTGGTGATTCCTATTGTTGTTTTCAGTTGCAAAAGCCTCGAGTGTGTGGTAGGACAGGTGCTGAAGGAGATTTTGCTGAATTCAAAGGTTCTGCACAAATCAATTCTGCCCAGACATGGACGCACTAGCAGAAACTCTCCTTATACGAGTGCATAACTTGAATGAAGAGGTCATGCAGAAGTCAATACTGAATGGCTGGGCATGGAAAAGGAGATAAAAGGACAAAGATTCTCAAACGGGCGGACATAATCACTCAAGGCATTCATGGTGTAATTCTCAAGCTCGGGTAGGAACAAATATGTGAGCTGTCAGTACTTTGGCAATAGTGATTTCACCAAGATTTCCACGTGCTGCAGTCACAATTGTAAAGTCGCAACAAGACAGAGGCCATTTTGCCAGTGTCATAAAAGTGACAGCGTGCATGAACTTATAGACGCTTGGCTCCATTCAACTTGGAGCTGGATATATTTGCACATTCTTGCCTCCACTGTTGCAGAAAGAACAAAGAACCATCACCATTTAATTCTCTTGCCAGATAGAGACAAGGAGGAAACGAAGCATTCGACTCAGCAGGAATTTCATGCTTCCCCATGGTACACCGTGCCACTGATTATATGCAAATTACTTTACAGACAATATGTGCTAACTCTGCCTTCCACCAGAAATGGAAAAGATTTGGCTCACTCACTGCCCAGCTAATGCATGATCACAGACATCCTGATAGTAGTAGTTTGCTGTGTCAACTTTCACCAAGCCATCAACACAAACAGAAGGATGGCTACTTGACAGCATTGACTATCTTCTGGATTAGCAGTGCTGGAAGAGCACAGCAGTTCAGGCAGCATCCGAGGAGCAGTAAAATCGACGTTTTGGACAAAAGACCTTCATCAGGAATAAAGGCAGAGAGCCTGAAGGGTGGAGACATAAGCTAGAGGAGGGTGTGGGTGGGGAGAAAGTAGCGGCGGTGAAGGAGGCCCAGGACCTCCATGTCCTCGGCAGAGTGGGAGGGGGAGTTGAAATGTCGGGCCACAGGGCAGTGTGGTTGATTGGTACGGGTGTCCCGGAGATGTTCCCTAAAGCGCTCTGCTAAGAGGTGTCCAGTCTCCCCAATGCAGAGGAGACCGCATCGGGAGCAACGGATACAATGGAAATATATCCCTGGTGGTGGGGTCTTTTTGGAGGTGGCGGAAGTGTCGGCGGATGATTTGGTTTATGCGAAGGTTGGTAGGGTGGAAGGTGAGTTCTGTCCTTGTTACGGTTGGAGCAGTGGGGTCTGAGGGCGGAGGTGCGGGACGTGGACGAGATGCGTTGGAGGGCATCTTTAACCACATGGGAAGGGAAATTGTGGTCTCTAAAGAAGGAGGCCATCTGGTGTGTTCTGTATCTCTGCCGTTGAAGGAGAGCATTCCATAGGCCTTCTTTACAATCTTATCTACCTGTACTGCTATCCTTAGCAGAGTGGTATCAAGATTGAAGTTGGTCTGCTGTGTGCTACGTAGCTGCGTAATCATGAGATAGCAGCCTATGCCAGCAGTTGTACAATGAGCAACTGAAGAGAAGAAGTATACAGAAAAGCAGTGGAAAGACAAGGGATAAGGCTTAGAAGAGTTGCATAGTCCTTTGTCATCCAGGTTCTCCATGTAGAACTAATTCTACTGTGCCTGAATAATGTAAGTAATTTCCTGGAGGACAGGTTAGTGGATTGGGCACAAAAGTGGCATAGGGAATTCAACTCTGATAGGTGTGAGATAATGCACTTAGGGAGGTCAAACAGTAAATAGGACTATGCAATAAACAGGAATACATTGAGACGAGTAGATGACAGATACATTGAGATGCAAGTGCACAGGTCCCTAAGGGTAGCAGTACAGGTAGATAAGATTGTAAAGAAGGCCTATGGAATGCTCTCCTTCAACGGCAGAGATACAGAACACAAGAGAATGAAATAATATAAGATACTAATGTGGCCACAACTGGAGTTTGGGTTAGTCGGAGGAGAGGGAGGAGAAGAGAGACAGAGAGAGGCACAGAGAAACTGACAGAGAAAGACTGTAAGGGGGTTACAAGCTTTGAATTGAATCATTTACTGCCACATGTATTCTACTTAAAATAGTGAAAAGTGTGCACCATCACCATGCATGGTGCCATTCACATTGACTTAAGATAAAATAAAAAGTAAAGCAAGATAACAAAGAAAATCCAACTTTTCCTTCTCCAGCTATACATGGCTACACCAGTCCACACCATGCCACCAGAGTTGCCACTTTGGGCTTCCCAAACCATGCCATGCCGCTGGCAAAGTGCCCAGAATGGACATCTGCCCATGGCATGCTGCTGCCAGGGGTCCACTCCATGTGGAAGCATTAGCCCTGCTCCAGACTTCACAGGCCGGCTGACGCTGTAGCCATGCTGCCTCTGAAGACATCAATGCCATTCCAGAGCCTGTCAAAGCTGACCTCCTGCTGAAGAACTCTCTTTATCAGGTAAGTTTGAATAAAAAGTAATAAAACAGAGTTAAAAAAAGGGGAAAAAAGACAAAGAAGAAGAAAAAGCGGACAAAGAGGGCAAGCTCGGGCACAGGAGCCTGGATGCTGCCTACTCCACCGCCACCATCTTCATTTAACGAGTAGAGAAACATGTTGATGGTTCATTATCATTTATGGGTAGATAGATATTATTCATTTGTAATGGAGTGCAATTCTTGTTAAGTAGAGAATTCTGTTCCATGCTCCATTGGTTGAGAATACAGATAAGTTGGAGAACTTAGAAAACTTTTTGAAACACTTAATTATTGTGACATCACTGGGAATAAAAATGATTAATTTCCAGTATGCTACCCGAGTGACGCATAACAATTTTGCTAAGTATTAGGCCAAATAGAAAAACCAAAGAACTGTGGATACTGGAAATCAGAAACAAAATCAAACATTGCTGGAAATACACAGGTTACCAAAACATGAGCTCTACTTTCTCTCCACAAATGCTTCTAGACCTGCTGAAGTTTTCCAACAAATTCTGATTTTGTTGCAAAGTATTAGAATATTTATACCTTAAATAAACCATTGAAAATAAGACAGATAATCAAGTCATGATTGTAATTTGTTGGGGTCATTTATTATTATATATGATGTTAATGAAATCATTTAATATGACTGCCATTTTCAATAATCTCTTACTTTCGACAATGAACGAAATGCTTTCATGCAGAAGTTCTAAACTTATTTCAAGTCAGGTAATAAAGATATACATACCCTGTAGACATAGTCAAGTAAAGGTGCTTTGCGTGCCATTTGGTCTTCCATCAAGGTTGCACTAATAGGTTCCAGTAGTGCCTCCACTGACATTGCCATGCACCAATCCAAGAGGCAGAGCAACAGAGATACTATTAACTAAAAAGGAAGAAAATATAATGCAGTGTTGTGCATTACTTATAATCATAAGCTGTGCCATGCAATTAAATAATGGTAACATATCCTCAAGCTCACCCGTTTATCCGCATCAACAGATGAGTGTTCTGCACTTGGCAGCAGAAATGCAATAGTAGCCACAAGGATCTGCATTAAAAAGTAATTTACATTTATACGAAGGCACACAATATATACATATTTTGTTCATATTTATTGTTTTAATTAGTACAGAAAGCTGGCATGGTTGTCATACCCTCAAACCCTCAATCTTGAAAGAAAGCAATTTACCTCAGCAATTTTTTTGGGGAGCTGTGATTCATACTTCTCAAGACGCTCCATGTGAATAACCAATAGCTTTAGCATGTCACATGCCACTTCAGCAACCAGTTTGTTTGAAAACTGGAGACAAACCAGAAGACAGTAAAGAAATATATCAAAATTATTTTACACGAGAAATATCTGATCACTACAATGTAACCTTATCTCAAAACCAAGCACGTCATGGCTGATGCTGTGCCCAGACTTTGGACTGGGTGATACCAGTCCTTGGTCAGTTTGATAAAAAACTAGGTAAAAACAATGACTGCAGATGCTAGAAACCAGATTTTGGATTAGTGGTGCTGGAAGAGCACAGCAGTTGGATGCTGCCTGAACTGCTGTGCTCTTCCAGCACCACTAATCCAAAAACTTGGTCAGTTTGAGGCAAGTTGGGTCAGGTGCGGTCAAAGATTGCTCACAGCACAGAAACAGAGAGAGCATGAGCAGTTAAGTGGATGACTGGTCTGGTGTCAAACTGAATCATTACAGCATTGTTCAGTTTTTTTTAAAGTTTTACTTGATTATATTGAAAATTGATGTATAGCACATTACAATTAAATCTAGTTTTCAGATGGTGTTAGTTTGTAGATAGCTGGCTTTGAGACATGTAGAAAAAATATTATATTCAAGTTAAGTAAGTTTTGCTTCAGAAGACTGTCAATTAAAAACTAAAAATACAAGGCTTATTATACAATGAAATATTTAAAAAGATGTAAAAAGAATACTTTGTGTGAATGTTAACTCAAAGAACACTAGAAAATATATCAAACCTATCATTTCATATAAACTGTGTTAAGAAGATAAAAAACACATCAGCCAGATGAATATCCTCAAAGAAAATAGCTTGACAATAATTATTGTTAAATATTTGTTATTACTGATGCCCAAGTGATGGCCATGATTTTTGGGTCATACTCAAGACATCTACACTTCAATGTCTATCATCAAATATTAATTTCCAATATACGATCAGCTTCACACAACATTCTACCCTCAAATCAAAGATAATTCTACATCTGCATATCAGTAATTTAACTAATGTGGGAATTGAGTCCAATTTTCAACTGTAATAATTTGATCATTCATTACGTTTTTGTTGAAAACTTGACAAAGTATATATCAAGCCCGACAGTTGCTTAATTAGGCTTTTATTTAAAATGAGAGAGAATTAAAAAATTGCACACACATTCAGTGAGGATTCCTATTGCTCAATACCTTATGCATTTCACTTGAATTCTATCTAAGATAGATTCAGTTGGATCTCTAAAATATTCATCTTTTCATTTGAGAAGCAATTTCTTAACATATTTGAAATGACTGATCATCAAACATGCTTCCAATGCTATGAAACATAATGACATTGTTTCACAGGAACAGAAATATTGGAATAGTTATCACAAATGCTGACTCTCAATATTAGTTAAAAAGTTAATTTTCCCACATCTTTGTTTTCCAATGGTAAACTGAATTTTAATCTAGCCGCTGAAACACCACACACGACCAAAAGAACAGAGAGATACAGTTTGATTTGGTTTTGTTTGTTTGTTCTTAAGTTCACCTTTAAATAAGCATATTACACCAGAAAGAATGCCATTACCTTCAGTGTCACACCTAACACGTTCAGTGCATCTTGGAGCTGTGGATGGTTTGTGCACTGCACCAGCTCTTCACTAATCCAGATTCCAAGACTACACATCGCTATACATCTAAATCAAAAAAGTAGAAACATTTTATCAGATTTGATTGAATGCTGTCTTTTGAAAATTTTCAACATTCACTTTTCCTTTTCTATACTTCAAGTCTTCTTAAACCACTCACCTCACGTGGCCAAAATAATGAGTGGGTAATCTCAACTGTTAGAAGATGCATTGAGCCACAATTTTTGCTCTTACATGGCAAATTACTAAAGTTTTACTCAGATACTTCTTCACATCATCACTGTGGAAATTACAAACTCAGAGGAATGAGGCAATTAAACACACTCCACATCAATTCAATCCTAATCCACGGGCACATTGGCTCAGTGGTTAACTCTGCTTTAAAGCACCAGGGACCAGAGTTCGATTCCACCCTTGGGAAACTAAGTGTGTGCAGTTTGCACATTCTCAGTGTCTGTGTGCGTTTCCTCTGGGTGCTCCGGTTTCCTCCCACAGTCCAGGATGTACAGGTTAGGTGGATTAACTATGCTAAAACGCACAGTACCCAGAGATGTGCAGGCTAGTTGGATTTTGGGGAAAGGTAGGGACATAGGGATGAGATAGGGAAGTGGGATGCTCTTCAGAGGTTCATGTGGACTTGATGAGCTGAATGGCATGCTTCCACACAGTAGAAATTTATGCTTCTAATCAATCTTTCAACATTGCTGAAAATGAATGTAGTGCTAATGCAATGTTCTCAATTTTTTGTGCATGCGCTGCATGAACCTCATTGAGAGTCCATATTTGGCTAATATTTTGTTTACCATTAGGAAATGCAATGTTCTTACCCCACTCTCTGCAACTGGATCCTCAGTTTACTGACCCACAGGCCACAATCAATGAAGATTGGGGACAATATTTCATCCTCACTAACACTCAACACTGCAGTGCCCCCCCGTCCCCAGGGCTGCGTACTCAGCCCCCTATTGTACTCACTGTATACCCATGACTGCGTCGCCAAATATCAGACTAATGCCATTTCGCTGATGACATCACCATAGTCGGTCAAAACGCAGATGGCGACGAAACAGACTACGGACGGGAGGTGGAAGACCTGGAAAAATGGTGCACTGAGAACAACCTAGCTCTCAATGCCAACAAAACCAAGGAAATCATAATGAGTTACTCATGCCCCTCTATATATTAACAACATAGAGGTGGAACGAGTGGAGTGTGTCAAGGCCATGGAAGTGGTCATCCACAACAAGCTTCCTTGGACTCTTCATGTGGACCCACTGGTTACAAAGGCCCAACAATGTCTCTTCTTCCTCAGGCAGCTGAGGAAATTTGGCATGACAGTGAATACCCTTGCCAACTTTTATAGGTGCACCATCGAGAGCATTCTGTCTAGATGTATCACTATCTGGTATGGCAACTGTACCATTCAGGATCGGAGAGTGTTACAGATACTGGTGAATTCGGCCTGGACAATCACAAAGGCAAACTTCTCACCTACAGAATCCATCTACCAGGTCCCCTGTCAACAGAAGGCCGCCAGCATTATCAAAGATCCATCCCACCCTGGCAATGCCTTTCTACAACCTCTACCATTAGGGAGAAGGTACAGAAACCTGAACACGCGCACCAGCCGGTTTCGTAACAGTTCCTACCCTATTGTTGTTAGAATACTGAATGGACTCTCAAACTCTTAACATTCGTCTGTATCTATGTTTTTGTTTTTGCCGTTATTTACCTATTATTTACTTATCTATGCTACTTATCTCTGTGATCTGCCAGTATTGCTTGCAAGATAAAGCTTTTCACTGTGCTTCGGTACACGTGACAATAAATTCAATTCAATGTGATCTCAACACTCATTTTTGCATCATATATACAGGCACTTTAATCTTATTTATATTTTTGTTCATAAATTAGTATGATAAAAGCAAAATAAGTGCTGCTTTTTAATTTCATAAGGAGTGCTTTACACTTTGATACTCAAACGTTAGCAGGTATTCGTTAAGTAAATATGTAGAAATGAAGTGAATTATCTGTATGTGCCTCAAGTTAGGGAGGATCTGAGGGCATTAGAAAGCCAAGAAGATTCATGCAAATGGTTCTAGGGATGAGGTTACTTAGGTTACATCAACAGATTAGAGATGTTGGCCTGGCATTCCTGACGAAGGGAATACTGGGAGCAGATTTGATGGTCATTTTCAAACTCACGAGGGGGAACAATATTTTTGCCTTCAGTGTTTAGGATCTAAACACCTGAGACTGTTGGCAACATGTTCAATTCAGCCATTCAAAACAGAAACAGATTATTATCTGACAATAAAGAATATGCAGGTTCACTGGGAGAATGCAGTGAAGTGGCAGTCGGTGAATTATTTTTACAGAGAATTAGTGTGGACACGAGCAGTTCATATGGCCTCCTCCTGTGCTATGATTTTGTATTATATGAACATAATAAGATTTCTTCTATAAAAATATCCACATGGGGTTAAAGCAATATTATAACCATACCTATGGCTTCACAGAAATTTTTACTGGATAAAACCATGCAAACACATTTCTTGTCCATTTAAATAACTTAATTTACTGTTATAAAAGATGACAATTGGAAAAAAGTTAGAATTTTCATGACAAACCTAAATTAGAAGTCTACTAGCTATTGTAAAGTGTGTGTATTACTATCAGAAGTTGCAAAATGTCACTGTGAGAAAATAAATTTCACCAAGAACAAATATTAAACTCAACAAAGGTTTCAGTGAAACGAATACTCCTTAATATTTCTTACTTCCACTTTCTTTAAAAGGTATCTACGTTTTTAAAAAACACTTACCGTGCAGTCTCACAGGTTTCATTCCTTGCATTTTTTATCAGAATATTTATCAAGTAATCCTAAAATTGATCAGATTACAACAATATTTTAGTACAACACTTTTGGATTATTTTACATGCAGATACAGCAATATTGTACTTAAAACTCCATGTGAAGGTTAGTCAGAATATTTGAAGAACACAATAGCCCTTTGTTAAAAAAATACATCAGCAAAAAAATGGGAGAGTAAAATAAAAAACATATTTTTAAAATTAGAAACAAATATAGCATATTGAAAGTCTGGTCCATTTGCAGGCATCAGCGGTTAGCATTCTTGCCAAAAGGTAAATACACAGTGAATGAGACTTAAAAAAAAGTCATTTTAAGGAAAAGTGCTTTGAAGGAAGCAATTGACATTAAGCAGGCAAATGTGCAAAGAACAGATGCCTGCTTAAAAGCACATAACTGAAGGCAATTATTTGACAGATCAAATCACTTAAAACTGTAAAGTGCATTAATGACCACTAACTTGATTAAAATCCTATGATGAAAATCATACTTTTTAGAGTAAAAATTTCATTTCAAAGTTATTTCTGTAATTTCTTTCATAAACATGTGAAGTTAATGGAAATCCTGAGGACACACTAACATTCATAGTTCAATAGTTTTTCCAAATTAAAATGTCAGTAATAAAACATTGTCCACCTTATCACCTGAGCACATCAATATAAAACACCCATAAAAACATTATACAAAATAAAAACACAGTAGCATTAGTGGATTGAACCATTATGGAGATTTCCATTTATTTTTTTAAACTCATAACTTGGGATAATGCCACAGTTTGACGAGATTTCTAAAAAACCTCCTGCACTTGCAACCTCTACCACCCAAAAATACAGGGCAGCAGCTGTATGGAACAACATAATCTCCAACTTTCCTTCCAAGTCACACAACATCTGAAATATGTTGTCATTTTTCCACTGTGACAATATCCAGTAACTTCAATGGTACGGTGGGATACCTTCATCATTTTGACAAAAGCAAGTTAAGAAGACTGCTCACCACCAACTTTTCAAAGGCAAAAATGTTGGCCTTGTCAAAACGACCACAGCCTTTGATTGGATAAAAACATTCTGCTAACAATTCTTAAAAGACAGAAATAAACAAATATTCATTTCTGATAGTTACCAGGTATTGTCAGTTCCTGACATCACTTATTTTTCCTGCAAAGGTGAAATGTTTGATTAAAACTAAAGTACTGCTGTACTGTGTACCATATAAAACCTACTATGCGAGATTCCTTACTAAAATTCAAAAATATTTAAGATATAAAATAAACCTATTAATGAAATTAAAAAATACATTTCTGCCAATTTGGAGATAAATTTGGCACATTGCAATGCAATGGAAAAATCTTAATACAATCTCATTCCAACCCTGCCAATGGAGAAATGGAAAACTTTAAGGGCAATCATAACCAACAGCAGGGGAAAAAAAACTCATTATAACTTATTACTAATACTCTTCAATTTGTACTGATTGCCAAACTGAATCAACTTTCTTCACATACCAGTCTAAAACAACAAACAAAGCACTAAACATATCTAAAATAAAAACAAACCATTAGATGAGATCAGATTACAGTGAGAGGAGGGAAGTGATAGGGAAAGGTATTGCTTGGAAGAAGTGGAAGAATGGGGTTTCTAATATGGATAGCTAGCCTGAAATGGGAACTACGAATGGTGATGAACTGGGAGACTGGAGTCAAATTGAAGTTCCCACAGTTTTTAGTTTCATCAAGAATCTGACACTGAGTCCTGAGCATATTTTACACTTGGCAAATGCTGGAAATTGGAGCCTTTTTATACTTCTTGTATCTTTCATGCTTTTGATACATTTGTGTGCTATGAATATTTCTTGATGTTTTATTTGTATAAACTCCTGGTATGGATTCTTAATGTACTCAGAATATGCTGGTTGGGTTGGAACGATTTTGGGAAGTGACCATGGATCACGGTCACAATTGGCAATTAATGCAAGTATTGCCAAACTGATAACAAGAACCGAACATAAGATCTGAATATAACAAGAGGATATCCTTTCATGAGAGTAGGGGAGAAAAAGAATAAATTTGGAGAGGTTCTGCACCCAAATTTTAAGCAGACTAGGAGAGAGAAGAGCAGTCACAAGAAGTTGGAGAAAAGCAAAACTAACAAGGATAAACTGTCTTCTTTTATAAAATAACACTTGTTTAATAGGGACCTAGCTGAATACCATTGGATTAAATGTCTTCTTGCTCAAAATTTACTGTCAGGTCTCTGAACCTCTTACATTATGTTGAGAGAGGAATCATGTGCATGCAGCTGAATTTCAGTCGAAGTTCAGTCTCAATTGCAGGTGATCTGAAAGCATTTAATCTGTCATGGTCTTTAATTAAACTTTTAAAGAAAGTTGATTGGCTAGCCCATGCGAGATAGAAGATTTTATTTACTAGACTGAGGATTTCTGAATGTTACTCCCATGAGATTACCTTTTACTTTAAATGGAAAAGTTCTCCAACTAGTTGCCCTCAAACTCAACATTTTTAAACTCAAGACTTGATTTCCAAACATTTTGGATTTGGCTCCAGAGAAAGAGTCCATGATATCTTTCAAAGTGAATTAGATATCTGAAACAATGAACCTCAAATAACAGGAGAATGGTACAAATTGAAGACAGCCAACATAGGCTCAATAGGTTGACTGCTGCAGCAAAGAAGGTAGGCATTGTATAAATTTAGTTGAAGTCAGAGATAATGTGTAACTATTTCATTTATTCTGCATGGACAGCAAGAGTAAATGAGGAACTAAAATCTTACTAAACTAAACTATAACTATAATTTTCTCAATGTATTATGGAAAATAATTGAAACAAATACAAAAAAGTAAGTTAAATCTCAAGATTCATGCGGTGTAAGGAGAAACCAAAATTAAGAGGCAATATCTTTTTTAAAAAGGCGAAGAGTTGTGAATGTTGGAAGTCTGAAGCAAAAACAGAAATTGCTCGAGAAACTCTATGGAAAGAAAACAGAGTTAATGTTTCGGAGTTGGCTACCCTTCTTCAGAAGGGCCCAAAATGGTATATATGTTTACATCTCCATCAATGCTGCTAGATCTGCCAAGTTTCTCCAGCGATTTGGTTTTATCTGTTTCAGGACTTATAAACTCAATAAATTCTTTTTTGACAATGGTGAGGCTGATGGTACTCACGAGTTACACACAAAGCACAGCAGAACATGTTAGAACTGCTGCATTCAGGTATAAGAGGTTTAACACCATTATTAGTCATAATTACCACTCTGGCTCAGAAAATTTAATTTTACAAGTGTGGAGTCTCATTCCTTCAAAACTGAAACATGTTTTTCAGCCTGCATTCATTTCACTCTCCACTTGTTATATGTTTTCTGCTTCTCTTGTCGATCTCCGTTGTATCTTTATTATATGGGTCATATTTTCAAAGTTATTTCTCCTAATATTAAAAGTACATCATAATTCAGGTGTTGAACATGAACTGAAGTCAGAGGGATCACTTTGTGGTTCAGATGGAAAGTAAAAAAAGTTACAAGTTTGAAACAGGAACAAAATCACACTTGAACATATCCACCTGAAGAAGAGTGAAAGATAGATGACCAATCTCCTCTTAAGAGACTGGTCAGAAACATTCAAATGAAGCAATATTCCATAACTTTAACCGATTTTTTTTTTTCTTAAACAATAGCAGGTTTGATTTCCTGAGCTTCAGAAAATACAATTGGATCTATGAGCTCAGTAGCTTTAGAGTGCTGTTTTTGGGCCGGGGTTGGAACACTGCTTGCAAGTCTAAGCTTTCCTGTGATTAGTCCACTTCACCAGCCTTAATATCCACTCTGTCCCCACAGCCCCACTTTCTGCTCTCAATTCTCCATCAACGACCCCTTTGCTCTCCCACCTGATCTTAACTTGCACAGTCACTGCACCCTGCCTACTGTGATCATCCCCAAAAAACCATTCACTGTGATGATCATCCTAATCAGATGTCTTCTTTAAAATGCATGCCTTAAAGACTGAGGGAAGGTAGTAGGTTTTACTAACAATCCTTCTGGTAGGTCACTAAAGAGAAGAAATTAGAAACTCTGACTTCCCATTGGATTGAAAGACAAAGGGCAATGAAAAGCTGAAGTCAAGTCTTTAGACAATGGAACCTGGCAGAAAATAGGAACTAAAAAATTGATCTTTTTAAATTATTAGTCTAAAAGAAAGATATTTAAAAGAGGTAAACCCAAAAGAGAGATGGAGCATGTGGATGACTATTTTTATTTAACTTTCAAGGATAAAATTGTGATGAAGTTAAGTGCAATTTGCTTTCACTATTACATTATATGTTTGTTGGCTTACTGTGAAATAAAACAACTTAACAATTCACATCAAGTGTTTCAATACCCACTTGCAGAGAGATTGAACAAGTGCAAACACAGGCACAGCAATACATGTAATATTCAGTTTTGATCTTGCATTATCATTGTGTTCAAGACTCCCTACTGTGTAGTTAAATACTTGGTACACTATTGAACACAAGATGGTTAGACCACTTATGGGAGTGAATGTACCAGCGGGAAAGTCTAGGCAATCTCTAAACTTCTAACATGCTGTCTATGCAAAAGAGTTTCATCCTGTCACTCAGAACAAAGAATTTCATTTGAAGAGGTAGGATCAATCTGGCAATGTTTCATCCAAGCTGCATTGTTAACCACATAATAAATCAGCCAATTGCAACACCAAAGCAGGTTATACGCAAGGAGCAACCTTTTTAACATGCATGCATGTGCAACCATCTTAAAGAAACTGCACCGTGCAAAGGTGTGTCATGCACAGCACAAGAGTGTTTGAGGAATAATAGAAGGAGGTCACTGAACTTTACAGTATTTGATGTAAAGTTCACAGTTTTGTCATTATATTATGGAAATAAACTTTCATCTTTCCACATCTGGAGATTTTGCTCCTTGCACAGCTGCTCTTCTGGTCTTGCAATCTTACAAATTTAGTACAGGTATGGCACATGCTTTGCCTCTTTAAATCTCTGCAACATCCATACTGTAGTAGTCCCTCAACTTCTAACATTAATCTTCTGATCTGCTGCACGATATTGGTTTCCTTAAGATAGCTCAATTCCTACTTCAAAATACGTGGTTATTCAGTGTTTTTAATGTGGTGAAGCATCATAAAGCACTTCATGGGATCATTACACAGAACATTGGAGCAGGAGAAGGGCATTCAACCCTGCTCTAACACTCAACATGATCAGGGCTAATCATTGGAATCAGTACCCTGTTCCTGCTTTCTCCTTAAGCCTTTGATTCTCTTAGCACTAAAAATATATATTTAACCCCTTCTTTAAAAATTTAAATGTTTTTGCCTCAACCAAGTTTTGTGGCAGAGAATTCCATATATTTACCACTCTCTGGATGAAAAAACTTCTCATCTGTCATAGGAGGTCTACTCCCCATCTTTTGATTGTGAACACTGGTTTTGGTCAATGAGAACATCTTCCCTGGACCTATTATGTTCAACCCTGTTAGAATTTTATAGGTTTCTATGACAGCACCCCCCCACACACACATTCTTCCCAATAGACCTTACCAATCCTGCCTCTCTTCATTTGTCAGTCCTGATATCCTAGGAATTAGTCCAGTAAACCTTCACTGCACTCCCTCAATAACCAGAATATCCTTCCTTACATTAAGGAGACCAAAACTGCATTCAATGTTCCAAATGCCAATCACAATGACACCAGAACGGAATCCTAGATCAGATGGAGAAAAGGTTCATTAGAGGAGTATGTTTTAAGGAGCTTACAGGCAAAATTTTTTAGCTATCTAGTTATAGCCAGATGATTTTTGTAATGACTTGTGATCCCACCTTGGGAGGGAATTTCAGATCCTTGGCAACGAAGACATGGCTGCCAAGGGAGCACTGATGAAACTTAAAGTTGCGGAAAAGGGCAGAATTGGAGAGGATTTGAGGGCTAATGAGATGCAAAGCCATTGAACAATGATGCAAAGATTCAATCACACCTGAGAATTTAAATTGAAGGCATTATTGGCACTGAGTGGATCAGTGAACAGGGCTTGGTGCAAGTTAAGATACAGGCAGCTAGGTTTTTTTTTAAGATTACTTACAGTGTGGAAACAGGCCCTTCGGCCCAAAAAGTCCACACCGACCCACCGAAGCGCAACCCACCCAGACCCATTCCCCTACATTTACCCCTTCACCTAACACTACGGACAATTTAGCATGACCAATTCACCTGACCTGCGCATTGTTTTAAGTCAGTTCAACCACGAAGGGAAGAAGAAAGCAGGGTAGTAAGGCAAGTTATGGAATATTGAAGTCGAAAAGTAAAATGGATGAAAGTTTCAGTAGTACATTAGTTTAGGCAACAGAATATTTGTTGAATTGCTCATATGCAAAAATGATATGGGGCAAAAGCTCAGTTCAGGGTCCAATCTATCAGCAAGATTGTGAATAACCTAGTTTCATCTGAAACAAATCATGGAATCATTAGCTAGGGAATGGAGTTTGCACCCAAAAATATAGTTTTGGTCTTCCTCTAATACTTAACTGACAGAAACTATTGGATGCTAGATAACAAGTGGAACAACCTAGAGGCAGTGGAGGGATCAAGAGTGGATGTGGTGCAGTAGAGTTAGGTATCAGCAAATATGTTGGATCTAAATGCTTTTAGAAGGACAGCATGCAGATGAGAGAAGGAAATGGGTACACAAGTCATTACGAAAATCATCTGGCTAGAACTAGATAGTTACAAATCGAACCAGGTAAAAGCAATCAACACCCAAATGTTTAATAGAGAAGTGGCATTTACAGGAGGATTGTGGTCCACCTGGCCAAAGCCTGTAGATATAGCCGTAAGATTTGACACATAAATAGTTTGCAGTCTGCCAGTTAAAATGGGGAGCTGCTTCTCCAAAGTGAATGATTTCTACAGCTGCAAAGAAATTTACCAAGATGTAATTTTAAGAATTGCAAGGATCATATCTGACTTAAACAGAAGTTTAAGAGTACATGTCTCGTTAGTCACAGCAACATAAACAAATTTGTCTCTAACACTAATTAAGACTGCAGTCAAAATGTTTGGCACATAAACTTTTTCTCCGTTCCAGTCAGTTAACCTGCATTACCTTGATATCTTCATTCCCTGTGATGATGTCAGCAGCACCAGACACAGGCTGTAACAGTGACATCTGTTGGTACAAATTAGGAAAACAGACCAGAGACCCAAGAAGAATCTGTGCTTCATATCGCGGCGCCTAGGGAATATATCAGATATTTTAAAACGAACACCAGAACAATTTGGTCGAGCAACACACAGATAACACAGGTATATCCTTACTGCATCTCATGCCACAAGCACTATCTTGTTTTGAAGTGCATCAATATTAATAATCATTTACGAGTCAATGATTATGGAAAAGGGCAATCCGGAGTAAATAAGAATTAATCAGGAGACCACCAATTCTAATGGAGAAAGAACAGATCTGACCCAGGTAAACTGGAATTAAGATCGGCAGGCAAATTGAATTGTAATTGAACAATGGACTGCCTTAAAAGAAAGCATGATTTGGGTACAATCAAAATGCATGAAGGAGAAAAAGGCAAAGTCCCTCTGACACAATTAACAAAATTGTCAAATTGAGAATTGGCTGAATTGCAAAATAATTAAAAGGGAATCCAGATGTATTCTATTGACATATAAATTTGGGGCGGCACGATGGCACAGTAGTTAGTACTGCTGCCTCACAGTGCCAGGGATCCAGGTTCGATTCCAGACTTGGGCAACTGTCTTTGTGGAGTTTACACGTTCTCCTGCGTCTGCGCGGGTTTCCTCCGGGCGCTCCGGTTTCCTCCCACAGTCTAAAGATGTGCAGGTCAGGTGAATTAGCCATGCTAAATTGCCCATCGTGTTAGGTGCAATTCTTCAGAGGGTTGGTGTGAACTTGAAGGGCCTGTTTCCACACTGTAGGGAACCTAATCTAATGTAAATCATGAAGTGGCAAAAAGAGGAGTGGGGTTTATTACAGACCAAAATTTAATTTACAGATGGAGGTAAGGACTATGGCCAAGGTACTAAATGAGGTACTGAAAGCATCTACCTTTGCCTTCAGTCATTAGGATAGATTGGAAAAGCTGGAACAGTTTCTTTAGAAAAGATAAAGAGGAAATAAGAGACATTCAAATTCATGGCATGTCTAGACAGAGTAGACAGGAATAAACTTTTCCTATTGATGGAAGGATCAAGAATCTGACGACACCAATTTAAAGACGAAAGTTTAAAAAGTCAAAAAGACCATTTTCCCAAAACAGCAAATGTTTAGGAGCCAGAACAGATTACTGCAGAGGATATTGAAGGAAGATTTTCAAACCAACATTAGAAAATCAAAAGAAAAAAATTGCAGGGATATGGGATAAAAGTGAGGAGACATCACTATATGAAGGTGCTCAGGATAACTGGCTTGGACCTAAGTCCTTGAAGCATCTTAATTTGTGCTGCAACTACTCTAAACAATAAACATTCAGGCTTCATACAATCCTATTTAGAAATATATAGATGCTAAGATTTATAAATCTTTTTTGTGAAAGCAGTACTCCTGAATATACACTGTCTCATTCTTGCTTTCTGATGAAACACCTTTATGCTAGTGCAGTTCACACATTTGATGGCACAGTATCGGCACTGAGCAATCTGTCTCATGTTACACTAATGAACAAACACCTGTTTGAGTGCAGAAATCCAAAGCTATTAACCATTGGAGTCCCCATAACAAAACAGTCATACTCACATCCACCATGTCTGAATTGAGGACTTGGGTTGCAACAGTGATGAAATCTCCAACCATCATAGTGAAACCAGGTAAACCAATTAAAAAGAAGCGGGGTGAACAATGTTTGGTGAGTACGTTCAGCACATCCTAGTTTTAGTTGAAGAAGAAAATAAAGTTTTAGAAAACTAGACTGATGAGCAATTATCATCACAAATATTTAGAATAATCCAGAAATCGAATATTTAAAATGGACTGTGAAGCACAGAAATATATTGCAACATAATTTAATTGGCTGGATTGAAGTAACTATATAGAAAATATTCTTCTGCTCAACAGCAAGTAAATGTTTGCAATTACTGAAGAAATGTGGCTTTTGCCGGTTTTTGACTTTTGTAAGATCTGATATGTTAACAGAAAACATTGAAACACAAGGATTAGCTTCACAAATTTGCATGAAAATTGATATACTACAGTATATTTAAAAAAGTCAAATTTAATTTTAAAAGCCTCTGTTCTTCATTGTGGGTTATATCCAAAAAGATAAACAGGCTTTTTTTTCACATTCCTTTTGACAGTTGGCATTTGAACATGTTTCTGATGGTTAATTTTTAAACCAGGTTGAATCATTTGAGTTATTGGATTTCAAAATTAAACATTCTCTCAGGTAGCAGATGGATCCTACTCATAAAACAAGTACAAAACAAATGCTGACTATAGGACAGAACAAAAGATCTATCTTTATGATAAAGAGGCTGATTAATGTGTCATTTTTTACATCACACCTGTAATTACAAACACAGCCATGCATTGTCCTGGACCATTGTTGTTAGATTTCTGGTATTAAGCAACAGAGGAACAGATGGGAATTCATATCTGTTGACATATGCTGCTTTTTAAAAATGATACCAGAAACCCAAGCTGTAAAAAGGTGACCATAAGTCATTTTCCCAGTGAACAGTACATTCACGTTGGTTTTAGAAAAAATATTTTAAACATTAATTTAGAATGTTCAAGATTCTCACAGATCACCATTGAGATTCGACACACAATATCTGCACACAAATTACTGGTTTTAAAAATAAGACTTTATAATATACCTTTAAGCAGCATACAAAGAATGAAAATAAACTGATGTCCTGGAATACATTATAGTTAATTTTGCAGAAACTAAGAGTTTAGTGTGAAACAATTTGAAAGGTGTGGTCTTGTCCTGCTCACGTTTGACAACAGCAAGTTACCATAAGAACTTGTTTAAACAAGTGCTTTTGGCTGCACTGGATTAATTTTATATATTCAAAAAGGGCAATCTTTACCCACTATCATAGAATCATACCAATCATAGTACAGAGGGGATTTAGAGATCCCCTTCAGCTTATCAAGTCTGAAAGGTGGCAGATGGTGTTTAATTTGGCTAAATGCTATATATTGCATCCTAGTAAAACAAAGAAGGGCAAGATTTGTACACTTAATGGTAGGCCCCTGGGTCATGCTGTAGAACAGAAACCTAGGGGTTCAGGTACATAATTCTTTGAAATTTGCATCACAGGTATACAGGGTGATGAAGAAGGCATTTACCATGCTTGCCTTCATTGCTCAGACCTTTTAAGTATAGGAGTTGAAATATCATACTGAGGTTGTACAGGACTCTTCTGGAGTACTGCTTGCAGTTCCGGTCACCCTGTTATAGGAAGAATACTATTAAACTGGAGGGGGTTCAGAAAAGATTTACCAGCGTGTTGCTGGAACTAGAGGGCTTGAGTTATAAGGATGGGCTGGATAGACTGGGACTTTATTCATTGAAGTATAGGAAGTTGAGGGGTGTCCTTAAGAGGTTTATAAAATCATGAAGGGTATAGATAAGGTGAAGAGAAATGATCTTTACCCTAGGATGGGAGAGTTCAAAACTAGATGGCATATTTTTAAGATGAGAGGAGAAAGATGTAAAAACAACATCAAGAGCAATTTGTTTTTTTTTTATGCAGAGGAAGGGTGGATGCAGGTACAGTTACAACATTCAAAAGCCATTTAGATAGGTAATGAATATGAAGGGTTTGGAGGGATATGGGCCAAATGTAGGGAGATGGGACTAGTTTAGTTTGGGAACACGGCCAGTGTGGACTAAATGGACCAAAGAGTGTGTTTCCATGCTATATGACTCTATGAATAGAAGGGATATTAGCTGTTGCACTGGAAAAAAAATTAAGGGATAATTTCTTTGAATATTCTACTATACATCAGAATTGTCTCATCTTATTTGACCTGGGATTAAGTTTTCAAACCCATATTTTCTTTAACACAAAGTCCACTTGCTTCCACATTCATTTAATTACTCATCCAACCTCTACCTTGGACTGTTTGTCTACACTTTTAATACCTTCTGACATTAACTTCTGCAATGCTGAGTCAACAAGCATTTTCCACCCTCCATAAGTATAAAAATTTGCACCTGCATCCTGATTCATGCTGAGTTTTGTTCAATTATCACTCTCAACATTCTGCAGTGATTTCCAATCTATCAAACCTTTCATTTTTAAGTCCTTAACATTATGTTCCAACACTCATGACCTTATTCTGCCAATCTCTGCAATCTTCACCAGATTTCTGTATTTGTTCAACTCATGCAGCCTCAAAATTCTTCTCCTCACAACAATGGCAGCCAGACTTTCTGTCATTGAAACCTAGATTCTGGAATTTCTTCCTCAACCTCTTTGCCTTTCCAGACCACTGTCCTCTTTTAAGAGACCACTTAAAAATATACCTCTTTGGTTAAGCTAACGCCCCCTTCTTTAGCTTGTTGTCAACTTTTGACTGATTACACCCTTGAAGCTTCCTAGAATATTTTGTTACATTAAAAGGTGCTGGATCACAGCTGTTACTGAATAAGGCAATGCAGATATAATTGTCAGATCAGCATTGATCATCTCACAAATCAGTTTCCAAACACCTTCAGAGACTAAACTTCTTTCTGAGCAGACACCGCTGAATCTAACAAGATTGACCAACTTCAAAATATTTACCCTGGATTAAAATTTATTCAATTTGAGTCACGAAGCAAGTTAAGAACAAAAAAAATGAACTGTATACACAATTATTTTCTACCATGTTTTCACACAATAAGTTATTTTTTTAAAATGCAGCACTTTAATATTATAAGTGAGTCAAAGGTACTAATGCTTTCAGATATTTATCACTTCGAAATGAACACAAATTTCACTGACTTCATATATATCGCATGCTTACTAATTTTAACACAGAAAAACAGAGAATACCCAGTTGGGGGTAATCTAATTGCCAAATTCCAAAACTTTGGGCTCGCCTTGGAGCTCGAGCAAAATTCTGTTAACAAGTTACAGAAAATCAATTAACCAAAGCTCAGCGCAGGGGGAAAAAATGAAACACTAAAAACCTTCTGTTGCTGCCTTTTCATCATCAGAACTGTGACATCTTAGTGTTGTGATAAAAATGTTAAAAAATGAAAATTGCAACTAATACTTAATATGCAAAAACGTCAAGCAGGAAGAGCATTCATGAAAAGGGGTAGATAGTGCAGCTTTAGCAAACAGATATTCCAGTTACCTTAGGTAGTCTGACCTAACTTCAGACCTGTCTGAGAGCCACAATCTGGGAAAACTGCAAGATGAGAACATCTGCCCTTTATCAGCAGGACCATAAAAATCAACTAATTCAAATACAGGCATGTTTTTCTTCCTTTTTAAAGCACAGTTCAGTAAATATGAACTGTGCAGGCTGCCTGCTACCTGGTAAATGAATCACTTTAATTGAATGCTTTGTACACAGTGCTTGCAGAAATGCAAGCAGTAGTGAAAACATATGGTGGTAGCAAAAAGCAGTTGGTGAGTGCACTTGGTTACTCCGACAATCCTTTCATTCCATTTGAAAAATGATTTTGCTCACTTATTTGAAATGCAGCATTATATGAGTGCACTGTTTGTTTCATTTAGGTCAAAGAGAGCTAATGAAGTAGAAAAACCTCACCGTATGTATAATTAACACCATGACATCATGTGTATATATTTCTGGAAAATAACCGACAGTTCAAAGCTTTAACATGGTGTGAAAAATGGGAGGGCCATAACAGTGGGTGTGTGGCTAGATGGAGTTGAAGCTCCTCCCACCACAGGAGCAAAAGGGTAATGCAAAACATGTTGGGGGGGGTTGCAAGTAATTCAGGCAAAACATGTTCTCAGCAAAGGTAAGGATAAAGTGCTGTTGGAGCTCTCATTCATCACCAATTTATTATTAAACATTATTTTCCATGTACAACTGTGTCTGTAACCTGTAGAAATTAAAAAGCTCTTATCCATTGCTGTCTGACAGTCTACACAATGGTATTGACAAAAATACATATAATGGACTCTTTAGC
This sequence comes from Chiloscyllium plagiosum, assembly GCF_004010195.1. Lineage (NCBI taxonomy): Eukaryota > Metazoa > Chordata > Chondrichthyes > Orectolobiformes > Hemiscylliidae > Chiloscyllium > Chiloscyllium plagiosum. The sequence continues at coordinate 91,820,326 of NC_057718.1, forward strand.
TGTGTATTACAAAATTATCAACCATTTTAATTAGCAATCATATCTAAAATAGTAGAGTTGTTTCTTTTAAAAGGCATTTTGAGTAAAGCTATTCTATATAAAAAGTTGTTCTGGTAGTGATTCATTTTTCCTACAAAGTATTATCCAATACCTTCTATTTATCAAATACAAATTAACTGATGAAGCTCAATGCTAAAACTATCAGGACATTCAAATAAATATTACTAGAGTCCTAAGAATAAAGCAATGTCAAACATTTACAGATATATGTATTTCAGTATCCAGTAAAAGTGAGTTAATTGATTTAATTGAACTGTCATCTTGTTGCTCAAATGCTACTGTTGACCATTCAAGAGTCATACAGCATTCAATTATAGCACTTCACCTATTCTGCACAATCAGACAAAACAAGCAAACTTCAGAATGCTGTATTAATTCATCAGCATAGTCACTACATCCATGAAACTACCATACTACTCCCTCAATGGCATTTTCCTAGCACTAATGAAAGCAGACATGTTGAACATTCCTTTTCAATTCGGCACAGTAACTATTTTCTAAACCCTCATTAATTCCTGAAAATAACTCACCCTCAAAATCTTTGATCTTGCTCAGAATCAGCTCAACCCCAACTTCTCAATTATCTGGCATTCCAGTTCTGACTCCCTCTAATTTGTTTCTGCACACCTGAAGTACAGAAACCACCTTAACCAAGAACACAAACTAAAAAGCACTGACCATGGGGAATGAATTTGTTCTCCTTACTCTCTCTCAGATTTTGAAATAGCTATGAAATACCACAGTTTTCCTCTATGATCCGGTTTACTAGGGATATCCTGACTTGGTTCCACTCTGGCACATTATATAGCTAGATTAACTCTAGCAACAGCTTTTCCACCCATTCATGCACTATTGCCTTATCAGTTCCCAAAAATCCTTAGTCCTTCCCTCATCTGCATGCTATTCTTCAGTGAAATCATCCACAGATATGACAACCAGTTCTACTTCTTAACCATGTTTCTTAATGTTCTCTACTGATCCATGACATCCAGTTTGAAAGAGCAGTTAGTTATGCATGTTAAATATTAGTGAAACAGGAGTTAATATCTTTGGCTGCTGACACTAACTCCCATCATTCCCCTCATTGTCCAATGTCTCAGGTGCAACCTCAGTGTGCTGTTCAACCATGAGTTGAATTTCCAACTCTTTATCCTCTCCATCACTAATAACATACTACCAATCCAAAACATTATCCAGTACGTTCCTCCATCCTGCGCCCTTTTCTTTTCAGTCCAGTTGCTGAAAATTTTCTCTCGTGCTATCCTCCAGACTCTATTGTACCATTGCCTCCGAGCCAGCTTCAGCACTCTGAGAAGCTCAGATGTAAAACTGTTAATGGCATTGTAAAAGTTACTGCTGTTGCCATCACAATAGCTTTGTAACACTTCAATGATTTTCTATCTCTTAATGCCTTTAATTTATCATTCCCAGCCTTCTTCCCGGTCAGTTTTGCAATCACCTCCAGCTCTATAAATCTCTTGGACATTATTTTTTCCACGGGTGGTTCTAAAACTTCAGCAGTGTTATGTGCACTGTGTCAGCTAACATTCTTAATACCTCCACGAAGTCAAATTTAAAAGTGTGTTAATGTACAAAGAAAAGCGGAAATAGATCATTCTGACATTAAACTTTGCTACCTTAAATTCATGTTGCTGCCCAACCCAGATTATTTTATAATAAAATAGACTTGAAGAAGATAATATATTTAAACTTTAAAAACTTAAGTGTAAAAACTGACTTTGTATTCTTCTGTGTTTGCTGCAAAATGGATGTAAGAGGCCAATTTCAAGGACTGACATCTGTGTCCTAGGGACGCCTGAAAGAGAGCTCCACCCAATATTGGGCCAGCCTGCTTTTCAGGCAGTGTGGCCATTTCAAATAAGCTATAGTTTCCTGTTATGTGTTGTTATGCCTGGCAGCTGTTTTATAATTCCTCTTGGAAATGGAATCTCCCTAAGTTTAATAAAGCACATAGAAACAGAAGATTGTGGCCTTGCAAACAGTGCCCATCAAAAAGGTAATGAAAAAAAATTGTCTTTTTTTTAAATTTTAAGTTGGAAAAGATTCGTTCTCCTGGTTTCATACTAACCCTGACAGCAGCTGCCAGGTACAATGAGTACTTCCATCCCATGATTCTTCTGCAGCTGAAGAAATAGCTTTCTTTTCAAAATCACTTTCAACTGCTTGGATTCGAATGGCAATGGATAATATATATAACCAACTGAAGACTCATATCCTTACAAACAGATGGATTGTAAACCTTCATGTGTCACAGGATTGAATAATTCTGATGCTATCTACTGCTGCCTCAGGGTAAGAAAAAGGTCAACAGTACAAAACTGAATTTGCTTTGTAGCATGCAAGGCAGCAGCTGCATTAAGTGCTAAGACAGCTTGCCTAGCTTTTAGAAAACAAAGGTGACACCACTTTTGGTAGGTTGTAAGAGAGAGAGAGACATATAAAAGCACCTCAGCTATTAATATACTTAACTACTACACAGGTTTATGTGCCTAAATCAGAATGTATTTGCCTATACGCAAGAGGGATGTCACTGCATTAGCATTTGATTCCAACTACAAACTGTCAGCTTCAGAAACAGGACAGGGAGAGTCAGCCAAAAGCTGCTTTCCTCCTCCACCTACACCATAGAAAGGACTTTATCCTACTTGTACTCTAAGTTCTTCTTCAACATTGTCCTGTTTAACATTGTTTTGCTTTAACATTGATAGGTCCCCACAATGTGACAATGATGTTGAGCTTTGCAACATTCGTTTTAACATCCTTTCCTGTGCAATCTGATTGGCACCTCTCGCAAACTTGGACCTCCAAATCTCAGCCTCTTCCTCAGTCCTTGATGAATCTTGTAAAACACATACCAGTATTCAAAACCCAAATTTCTTTTTAACCCAAAACATAATGAAGTTTATAGCTATACACGTAGATTAACAGCAAACAAAGGAAAATCAAGAGATTAACCAAAATGTGCAGCATTGTTTTTCTTCAAGACAATAACATTGTAACAAGTTATTCTTTCAAATAATGTGGGTTATAGAAATCAACAGACATCATTTTGTTTTAATCAGATTTTCGTCCATGAATACATGAAATAATGTATTAACAACCTATTACTACACTGCAGAATGTGAACAATATTATACTAAATTATCTTTGTAGCATGAATGGAGCTTCACTCTACTTGAAAAATCAGACAAGTTTAAAGCCCATAATGAACAACCTAACTTACTGAATAGCTGCTGTGCAATTTGAGAGAATCCAGCAATGCTTATAGAACACTGCTGTTTTAATTCACACCCCTAAGTTTATTATTGGCAGTTACTCATTTACAATTAATTACTGGCTGTTGATACCCCAGCCATCTGGCACCCTCTGAAATGGTATTACAATCTAACAATTGCAACAGTGCTCAAAATAAGCTTTAAGACTTCTCTACAGCATATGGGAATTTACAGTAAGTATGATGAATAGCAGTGAATATTGCTTCAAATTAATGCAGGAAAAGAGGATCAGAGGACATTAATTTAAAACAGATACTACAAAATACTTCTTAACTGAAAAAGTGATAAATATTTGGTGCAATCTGGCAGGCAGCATACGAAAAAGCAAGACTGTCAGTACAGCTGAAAAGAGAATGCAATTGTGAAAGAACTGGATAGTAGAAGCGATGAGTTCCTGTGGATCGGATGTCCATTTCTTATGCTCTTACGATTATTATTAAGCACGCTCACTGACTTCAACAACAGCAGCAATGAAAGATCAGGTTTCAAATGTTGCTGTTTCTATCTCTACAAGCGCTGCCAGCCTTAAGTATTTCCAACATTTTGTTTTTATCAGCTTACGGACTACCTTACTTCAATATTTCAACAAATACCCTTAACTACTGATTAACATATGTCTAAATACATGCAGACTAGAGGTTTTCAAATTAAATACTTCAACATTTAGCAAGTAAAATTCAACATTTGTCGTTATTAGAACACAGTGTATTTCTGGTGTTTTGCTTTAGCTAATGTATATTCCTAACACTAAATTATTCTAGTAAAGCTTGTGTGTTCACTATGTCATACACTAAAAACAAAAGAAAACAATTTTGTATACTGCACTAGAAATAAAAGGCAGTGTTGACATGGTTATTGGCACCATCTGGGGGTAGAAATTAGTAAAGCATTATTGAGAAGATGCATTTGCAATTGGTTGTGGTACAACATACATTAATTCATTTCAGAATCCTTATTTTAAGGAAAGAAAACTTATAGCCATGAGCAGCAAAAAATCTGCAAATGCTCAGCAGCTGTAACATTATATCCTGCACTCTATTCTGTTACCCTGTAGTACTTATGTGGTGTGATCTGCTGTAAAGTACGTGAGGCAACATTTTTCACTGGAGCGCAGTACATGTAACAATAATAAAGCAAATCAAGGACAACCCTCAATAACTTAGGCGTGTATTACTTTTCTATGCAGATAGCATCATACGAGTGTTTCAAACAGTGTTATCCTTAGCTGTTCAGAAAAACAAACACTTACTTGGCCCCTTTAATGCAACCTCAGAAATCTAGTCACCGTCGTAACGTTGCAACTGCAACAGTCACCTTGCACACAGCACAGTCTCACAAATATTAAGGCAATTATAACTGGTTTATTCGGTTATTTTGAAGTTCTGCTAGAAGAATAAATATTGGCCAGGCTACTGGAGAAGATTGCCATGCTCTTCTTCAAACAGTGCCAAGGAATCTCTCCATCCATGTGAGAGATTTGATGGAGGTTTGCAACATTCTCTTCCGACTGAACAGCTTAGAACTGGTGCTCAAGTTTGTAGAATAGGGCTCAAAGATAAGAGTGTTGCCATTGAACCATGTAAGGTACTGTGCTGATATACTTTGAGATATGTAATTGTGGATATGAAACGAAATCGGTTAAAGGTATAATGTCAAAAAACGTACCACACAATGAGCACAGCATTGAAGAATACCAAAACACACTGAGAAGCCTCAATTGCCCCTTCCAGAGAACACAGATTAACTAATTTTGGTATTTATAGAAGAATGGTATATCCAGGGAAAGGACAAATGAGAATGGTCTATACAAACATGAAAGTTCTACACCATTAAGTCTGATTACCTCAAGAAAAAGTCAACAGCACAAACCCCAAGTTAATGAGCACACCTCCTGTAGCTGCACAACAAAATCTAGCATACTGTGTGGTTATGACCCATTTTTAAAATCATGGTTCCTCTTGGTGACATCATCAATAGGTGCACATCAATTAAAGCTTCAATTGTCAGTGCTCAACCTCTCATTTTCCATATTAACATCAAACTGTGGACAAAGCACAACTTCTTCAAAATAATCATCAGGAAGGGAAAGACTACTTTGCTCAGTTTCTGCCCGATTTTCTGTATTTCATCACCACCTCTATCCTGACCTCTTGCTATTCAATCAAACTGAAATCAACAATGCACAATGCACTGTCCTGCTGACTCAAACCGAGGTCAACCCAACATCTCCAAAATAGCTTATTTGCATCTGATAATGTTGTCTTTTCATTGACCTATCAGGTTTTCATATATCATGAGAAAATGGAATCAATGGGACATTTATGCAAGATGGCAGCAGAGTAAGACAATCCAGCTGGAGCTCTTCTGCTCTGTCCTTTCTTTTCCTTTTTTTCATTTTATTTTCGTCCTTCTTGCATGTTTTTTTTCCAACTAATGACTTTGACTTACCAGGAGGGGAATTTGTCGAGCTGGCAAGCACTGGAGGCAAATCCCAGAGCAGAGAACGGCACAGGGAATCATTCTTAGAGAAAACTTGCCTTGGAACAGCTGACAGCCAGTGCAAAGAGGACTACAGGCTTGGCTGGAGCAGGGACGGTTGTTGGACCATAGACTGGCGCAGGCGGTCAGACCACATGGAGAAGTCCCTGAGCTAAGCTACTGAAATGTTTATTTGTCATTTGTTTATCTGCTTGTAAAGACTACCCTTTTAATTAAGTCTTATTTCTAACTTATTCTGTGAATCACTGTAAAGTAATGCAACCACTTTTTTATTCTTCTTTTCGTACCTAAGGTTTGCACCTAGGTAAGATTTCTTTGTAGGATGGCGCTATAAGAGATGACATTGTAAAGCTTTTCACTGTACTCCTGTGCTTGAGTACATGTGACAATGAAGGATACTCTATTCAATAAAGGATATTCTACTGAAGTAAAATAAATCATGAAAGCAACTATAAGACCTCTTGCAAATATAACTTTTAGATTAGATTCCCTACAGGCCCTTCTGCCCAACAAGTCCACACTGACCCTCCGAAGAGTAACTCACCCAGACCCATTTCCCTCTGACTAATGCACCTAACACTATAGGCAATTTAGCATGGCCAATTCACCTGACCTGCACATCTTCAGACTGTGGGAGGAAACCAGAGTACGTGGAGGAAACCCACGGAGATACAGGAAGAATGTGCAAACTCCACACAGACAGTTACCCGAGGCTGGAATTGAACATGGGTTCCTGGCACTGTCAGGACAAAGGGAACCCTATTGTTGTTCTGGGAAGGAATGGGTGGGGTGAGGGCTAAAATGAGAGAGCTGGGTTGGACACAGGCTTTATCACCAAATGGGTGAGAATTCTCAGTTGAGGAAACAAGAGGTCATGTCTGATACAGTGGAAGGTGGCATCATCAGAACAGATGCTTCAGAGATGAGATCCAAGCAGATACCCATAATGTCACCTTTGACCTAACTCATCTAATTTTCTGAGAGTTAAAGGAGAAGGTATTCAAACTGAGAAGGAATTCAGTTTGACAAAGGAGGTGATAGTGGATGCAGACCGTGCAGGCCTTTCAAGAAAGGAACAGAGAGCCTTCCGATCATTCTGATGTGAGGGTGTACAAACAGAAGGAGTACACATTCATGGTGAAGAGCTGGTGGCTATGGTTAGAAAACTGGAAAGTGTAGAACCAACGTAAAGCATCAGAAGATTCTGAATACAAATAGGGAGAGTATGAACAAAAGGGAAAAATAGAGATGAGTTAGGAAGAAATAAGCTCAATGGAGCGAGAATAGGTTGAAATAAGGAATCTGTCAGGGCAATCTTGCTTGTGAATTTGGGAAGAAGTGTGGTTGGTGGATGATGAGGTTCTAAACCGTTAAAGGCAGACCTCCAGAGGAGGTGAGGACAGTGACAGTCCTAGGAAAAAACACCCTGATTTCAGTATTGGGATCATAATCCATGATGAGATAGGAAGTGTTTGAGAGTTGAAAGTTTTTGATATTATTTTTATCAACTCATGCGTTTATTTTCAACTTCACAGGTATTATAATGTGTGGGACAAATGTAAGGTATTACTCTAATAAGTGATATTATCTTTAATCACAGAACATTTTGACCGCATGATGTTCCACATTCAACTAACAATAAGAGTTTACACCAATATCCTGTAATCTGTACAGCATTACTCACCCTTCCAGTGACTGTGTGAGGAAATTAACTAAGGTCTCACTATAAGAAATAGGTGAATGCAAAATATCAAACACAAAATAATTGAAACTCAAGCTATCTCAATGACTATCTGGTTATAATTTACATGGAACAAATTACTTCCCTATTAAAGATATAGATCTGTTCCACAAAATATTAATTCACAGCTTTTTCTCCTGTCTAGGTGGTCAAACAAATATCTCAACCTATAAAAGCAGTTTTAAATGGCCACATGAATGGGATCTGCTTAAATGCCCAGTACATAATTAAGATGTTCACTACCTCCTACCCAGACTCTCTTCAGCTGGAATAGAAGCAAAGTATTATAAGTGCTGGAGAAACCCAGTAGGTCTGACAGCATTTGTGAGGAGAGAAACTCCAAGGAAGAGTCAGTGGTCTCAAAACATTGTCAAATACTGACTTTCTTCAGTATTTTCTATTTTCATTGCCCTGCAGTTAACTTATCTATACTGCAAAGACAATGTCTGTAATGCTTGAAGTGATGATGTTGGTGGAAGGACAGCCTTGAAACACCGTATCTCACTACTGAAGGACCACCAGGAATTTTCAGTGCATAACACTTTCTCAGGACAGAAGATCAACGAATGAGGAATTTCAAATAATGCAGTCATACAAATAACACCATCACCAAAACAGCTGGTTCCATGACAATAAGTGACAATTATATAATGGGAATCTGAATATTACATTAGGTGATGAATCTGTCTACACTTATCTCTATGACAAGCTTTCTTCAAGCAAGCCTACATTGGGCACAGGTGGGATTTCTACACTGATCACAAATACAAAAGTATGAATTACTAGACTTCTTCCCTTTTGGAGGGCAATCACAAGGTAAAGTTAAACAAGGATGTTGCCAGTGTTAGGGGGTTTGAGCTATTGGGATAGGCTGGGACTATTTTCTCTGGAGCTTCGGAGGCTAAGGACCTGAAAGAGGTTTGTAAAATCATGAGGGGCATGGATATGATAAATAGACAAGGTATTTTCCCGGGGTGGGGTAGTCTAAAGCTAGACGGCATGGTTTTAAGGTGAGAGGGGAATGATTTAAAAAGGATCTAAGGGGCAACCTTTTCAGGTAAAGGGTGGTGTATGCATGGAATGACCTGTCAGAGGAATTGGAGGAGACTGATACAATTATAACATTTAAAAAGCATCTGGATGGGTATGTGAATAGGATGGGTTTAGAGGGAAAGGGGCCAAATACTGGCAAATAGGATTAGATTTATGTGGGATATCTGGTCAGCATGGACAAGTTGAACCGGTCTGTTTCCATGCTGTACATCTCTATGACTCTATTTAGCTCTTTCTTCCTTCAAAATTTAGTCACCATTGATATGTAATAAGTTCAGGTCAAATCAGTTAGAAACTGAGGGAGAATTCCTCCCTCCCTGATATGGTATGGGCAACTTCAAGAAAATGCAGCAACAGCAAACAAAAACATCGGAATTGCAATGTGGAGGAATAATTTTGATTTTTCCCTTAGCCTTTAAATGGTGACTTTAGACTCTTGTTATTGAATGGTGACTGTCATATTTCCACATATCAGCATGTCATCATGAGTCTAATTCACCTTATGTATACACCATTACAAATTCTCCAACTTTCCCCAAAAAACGTGACTGTACAAGTTCCCAACATGCAAGTCAGATGTGGCTGGTGGATAGATTGTTGGGAAGCAGGCCAGTCCTTTTCTTGTTGACCACTGCAGGGGGCCATATCACCAGACTGGACCCAGATAGCAGCTCAGGTCAGAGTTGTGCTCTAGGTTAAAAAGAGCTGCTGCTCACAATAGCATATCTCAGCCATCATCTTACTCTGCCTTCAGCATAACACCCCTGCATGCTTCATGAGCACCAATCTCCATGGCCCTTCCTTCATGCAATTCAGCAGTGGGAAACCACGAGTTGATCATCATTTTGCCTAAACTCAAAACAGACACAGCACTTAAACTCTTCAAACACATTACTATGGCGATCAAGGCCACATACAATGGGCATGCTTCAGCTAGGTTGGTTTGCGTGCAGGTAACACTCACATCATGCATTTATAATGGATGCATCTCATAGCTTCTAGCTTGCTATACTCATGTTCACCTTTGCACATACTTAGAGGCTGCCAGCTTCTGTGGCTTGCATTGCTTTTTAGTGCAGAGGTCAGTCCTGTACCTCTCATGAAACTAGCCCAGGAATAATAGGGATGTCAATCAATAAGTGATGTAGAGACATCAATTGAGGAGGGTGAAGTGGATGAGTGCCATTGTGTGCACATGATGCATGCAATAGTGAGAGCTGTACTCCATGAAACTCGTTGAGGTATGTGTGCAGTGTCAGATTTAATGAACAGTGGCCTAGTGAATGAGAGGCAGCAGAGTAAAGATGGCAGCACTTTTCCTTCTAGAGTGTGTAAGATCACTGGCCTTCTTCCTACATTACTGAGTGCTCCTTTTAACCTACAGCACAGCACTGACCTGAGCTGCTATCTGGGCCCAGTCTGGTGACATAGCCTCTTGCAGTGGTCAGCAAGAAAATGGACTCCCCTGCTTCCCAACCATCTATCCACCAACACCTCTCAGCCCCCGACTGGGAAGTGGGATACAAGCTTTCCGTTCTGACCCATCTCCTCAGTGTAAATAGTTGGGTGTCACAGTTTAATAGACATTTTCTGGCTTGCAACCCGAGGTTGTGTACAGCTAGGTTTTAAATATGATGCCTGTAGTATGAATGCCACACAGTCTGAGCAATAGCAAGTGCTTCTGCCCTGCAATTCCATAAGAAGAGTGCCAAAGAGCTGGGTTAAATAATTAATGAGGTGAAAATCAGAAGAGTGAGAGAGAAAAATTGCTATGAGTCATGGCAGACCAGATGCCATACATCTCATTGCACCAAAACACTTAGTGAAAATGGGAAATTTCTGCCCCAAGCTTCCTTGGGGACCGCAGTAATGGGACTGAAACACTGAGGTTCCTTGTCCGGTGAAATGTTTCCAGTACCTAGCATGCAACTTCCAAACTTTATTTACACATCCTGGCTGCCTGAAAACAATGGCTTTATTTTGAATGATGGAGGCTTGGGAAGTAAACAACCCCTCCCCATATCAATCAACTTGGTACTACATTCTATAAAGTCATTAAATACAATTCTCAAAAACAGCTATTAGCAGTGAATGATGGATGCAACAATCTTTATTCAAAAAAGAAGATATCACGCTGGTCAATCTACACTGGAGTAAACCACCACTTAATTGGATACAAATTGCTACTAGACTGATCTTGGAGTTTCCCAAAACTGCTTGCGTCAGGGCACATGCGTAATGGCTTTATGAACAAATAGTTTTAAAAATACACACTCTTCAACTAAGTGTTGACTTCAAATAAAAGATACCATCAGCCTCTTCCACAAGCTTGGAAACTTAAGACAAATTGATAGGACAGCATCCTGGATAGTGAAATAGGCTCGTGCATGTACGACATTCAACATTTACTTTGACAAAATCAGCACTTCAACCTCTAGAATACTACCGACAAAATTAGCGAGTATTCAATTCCAATGACAAGCCAGATGAATCTGGAACATTCCCTTGAAATAAAGCTTCTTTTCCAAATGATTCCAACTTCTCCTTAAAAACTTGACACTCAGAACACGGTTTAGAAAGCTGTTCTGAAAAAGTCACTGATCCAAAATGGTGATTTTCCTATCTCTCCACAGATGCTGCCAGACCTGCTGAGTTTCTCCAGCAATTCCTGTTTTTGTTACAGCTTATAAAGACTGAACTGCTAAAATAGGAGCTTGCCATCCAACTCATCTGACTTGTCAGAGGCGGAGAGTCCAAATGTCATTGGCAAGCTATGTGCCTTGAGCTACAAGAAAGCTGTGAAGTCTTCTTTACTTAGACATGAGTTAGAACAATTACAGTACAAGAAGAGGCCCTTCAGGCGTCCAAGCCTACATTGACCCAGATACTCTATCTAAACTTGACAACTAATTTCCAAGGATCTGTTTCCTTCTGTCCCCTGCCCATTCATGTATCTATCTATCTAGATACATTTAAATGACACTAATGTGCCCGTCTCTACCACCATCACTGGCAAAGTGCTCCATGTACCTATGCATAAAGAACTTTCCACCCATATTCCCTTAAACGTCTCCCCTCTCACTTTGAACTTGAGACCCCTAATAATCGAGTCCCCCACTCTCGGAAAATGCTTCTTACTGTCCACCCTGTTTATACCACTCATGATTTTGTAGACTTCAATCATGTCCCCACACGCCCTCAACCTCTGTCTTTCCAAATGAAAATAATCCTAATCTACTCAACCTCTCTTCATAACTAGTGCCCTCCATACCAGGCAACATCCTGGTGAATCTGCTCTGCACCCTTTCCAAAGCATCCACATCCTTCTGGTAACGTGCCGACCAGAAACATATGCAGTATTTCAAAGGTGGCTGAACCAAAGTCCTATACAACTGTAACATGACCTGCCAACTCTTGTACTCAATACCCCATTCGATGAAGGAAAACATGCCATATGCCTTCTTGACAACTCTATCGACTGTGTTGCCACCTTCAGGGTACAATGGACCGGAACACCCGGATCTCTCTGTACATGAGTTTTCCTCAGGCTTTTCCATTTACCATATAGTTCACTCCCGAATTGGATTTTCCAAAAGGCATCATCTTGCATTTGCCCGGATTGAACTCCATCTGCCATTTCTCCACCCAACTCGCCAATCTACCTCTATTCTGCTGCATTTTCCGACAGTCCACTCACTATCTGCTACTCCACCAATCTTCGTGTCATCTGAAAACTTGCTAATCAGACCACTTATACCTTCCTCCAAATCATTTATGTATATCACAAACAACAGTGGTCCCAACATGGATCCCTGTGGAACAGCACTGGTCACAGTTCTCCATTTTGAGAAAATCCCTTTCAATACTAATGTCTATCTCCTGCTGCCCAGCCAGTTCTCTATCCACCTAGCTAGTACACCCTGGACCCCATGCGACTTCACTTTCTCCATCAGCCGACCATGGGGAACCTTATCAAACGCATCACTTAAGGCCACGTATATGACATCTACAACCCTTCCCTCATCAATCAACTTTCTTACTTCCTCAAGAATTCTATTAAGTTGGTAAGACATGACCTTTCCTGCACGAAAACCATGCTGCCTATCACTGATAAGCCCATTTTCTTCCAAATGTAAACAGATCCTATGCCTTAGTATCTTCCCCAGCAGTTTCCCTACCACTGACATGAGGCTCACCGGTCTATTATTCCTGGATTATCCTTGCTACCCTTCTGAAACAAGGGGACAACATTAGCAATTCACCAGTCCTCTTGTTCTTCACCCATGTTCAAGGATGCTGTAAAGCCATCTGTTAACGCCCAGCTGTTTCCTCTCTTGCTTCCTTCAGTAACCTGGGATAGATCCCATGTGGATCTGGGGACGCGTCCAGCTGAATGCCTTTTAGAATACCTAACATTTCCTCCCTCCTTATGCCAACTTGACCTAGAGTAATCAAACATCTATTGCTAATCTCAACAACCGTCATGCTCCTCTCCTCTGTGAATACCGATGCAAAGGATCCATTAAGAATGTCATCCATTTTCTCTGACACCACGCATAACTTCCCTCCTTTGTCCTAAAGTGGACCAACCATTTCTCTCGTTATCCTCTTGCTCCTTAATATGAATAAAAGGCTTTGGGAATTTTCCTTAACCCTGTTTGCTTAAGATATTTCACGACCCCTTTTAGGCCTCAAGTCCCTGTTTCAGATTGGTCCTACTTTCCCAATATTCTTCCACAACTTCATCTGTTTTCAGTCGCCTAGACCTTACGTATGCTTTCTTTTTCTTCTTAGTTAGTCTCACAATTTCACCTGTCAGAGTTTTGAGAAGATTTGTAGCTCAGGTTGAGGCTCTATATGTAAATTTGCTTGCTGAGCTCGAAGGTTTGTTTTCAAATGTTTCATCTCCATACTAGGTAACAACATCAGTGAGCCTCTGGATGAAGCACAGGTGGTATACCCACTTTCTATTTGTGTGTTTAGGTTTCCTTGGGTTGGTGATGTCATTTCCTGTTCTTTTTCTCAGGGGTGGTAAATGGGATCCAAGTCAATGTGTTTGTTGATGAAGTTCCGGTTGGAATGCCATGCTTCTTGGAATTCTCGCGGGGTCTCTGTTTGGCTTGTCCTACGATGGATGTGTTGTCCCAGTCGAAATGGTGTCCTTCCTCATCTGTATGTAAAGATATTAGTGAGAGTGGATTATGTCTTTTTGTGGCTAGTTAATGTTCATGTATCCTGTTTTCTGCCTGTTTGTCCAATGTAGTGTTTGTTACAGTTCTTGCATGGTATTTTGTAAATGACATTAGTTTTGCTTGTTGTCTGTATCGGGGCTTTCAAGTTCATTAGCTGTTGTTTTAGTGTGTTGGTGGGTTTGTGGGCTACCATGATGCCAAGAGGTCTGAGTAGTCTGACAGTCATTTCTGAGATGTCTTTGATGTAGGGGAGAGCGGCTAGGATTTCTGGGCATGTTTTGTCTGCTTATTTGGGTTTGTTGCTGAGAAATTGGTGGACTGTGTTCATTGGGTAGGGGAGAAAGTGAGGTCTGCAGACGCTGGAGATCAAAGCTGAAACTTTATTGCTGGAACAGCACAGCAGGTCAGGCAGCATCTAGGGAACAGAAGATTCGACGTTTCGGGCACAAAGAAGGGCATGTGCCCGAAACGTCGAATCTTCTGTTCCCTAGATGCTGCCTGACCTGCTGTGCTGTTCCAGCAATAAAGTTTCAGCTGTGTTCATTGGGTATCCGTTCTTTTTAAATACACTGTATAGGTGATTTTCCTCTGCTCTTCATAATTCCTCTGTGCTGCTGTGTGTGGTGGCTTGTTGAAATAATGTTCTAATGCAGCTCCGTTTGTGGATATTGAAATGATTGCTTCTGTAATTCAGTATTTGGTCCGTATATGTTGTTTTCCTGTAGACGTTGGTTTGAAGTTCTCCATTGGCTGTTCGCTCTACTACGATATCTCGGAATGGCAGTTTGTTGTTCATTTCCTCCTCTTTTGTGAATTTTAGGTCAGTAAGGGCATTATTGATGGTCTTGAAGGTTTCCTCTAATTTGTTTCATTTAGTGATGAAGAAGGTGTCATCCATGTAGCGGACCCAATGTTTGGGTTGGATAACTGGCAGAGCTGTTCGTTCAAGTTTCTGCATTACTGCCTCTGCTAAGAATCCTGATATCAGAGATCCCATGGGTGTTCCGTTGGTTGTCTGTAGGTTTTGTTGTTGAAGGTGAAGTGGGTGGTAAGGCATAGGTCCACCAGCTTGATGATATTGTCCTTGGTGGTGTGTGGTATATGTGTTTTTTTGATTCTTCTAATAGTGTAGTCAGTGTTTCCTTAGCCAGATTGATGTTGATGGATGTGAACAGGGCTGTTATGTCAAAGGAGACCATTATTTCACCCTCTTCTATCTTGGTGTCTTTGATGGTCTTCAGGAATTCTTGGGTGGAGTGGATGGAGTGGCACGAGTCTTCTTCTAAGTGTTTTTGTGTTTGGTGTAGCTCCTTGGCCAATCTGCAAGTTGGTGTTCCAGGTAGCAAAACCTGGGTCTGAGGGGGCCATTTGTATCCTATTTGGCACCCCCCTGAGAAAAAGAACAGGAAATGGCATCACCACAGGAAATGACATCACCAACCCAAGAAAACCTAAATACATAAATTGGAAGTGGGCCATATCCCCAGGGTTTCATCCAGAGGCTCAGTGATGATGTTATCTAGTATGGTGACAAAAAGTCTGAAAATGAACCTTCACCTGTCATCCATGGTTCACTAATCTTGCCACTTCTATCCCTCATTTCACAGGGACATGTCTATGCTGCACTCTAATTAACCTCTCTTTAAAAGCCTCCCACATATCTAAATGTGGATTTTACCCTCAAACAGCTGCTCCCAATCCACATTCCCCAGCTCCTGCTGAGTTCTGCTATAGTTGGCCTTCCCCCAATTTAGCACTCTTCCTTCAGGACGACTCTCGTCTTTGTCCATGAATATTCTAAAACTTATGGAATTGGGATCATTATTCCCAAAGTAACCCTCAATGAAACTTCAACTACCTGGCCAGGCTCATTCCCCAACACCATATCCAGTATGCCCCCTTCCCGAGTTGGACAAATTACATGCTGCTCAATAAAACTCTTGTGGATGCTCCTTACAAATTCTGCTCCATCTAAACCTCTAACATTAAGTGAATCCCAGTCAATATTGTGAAAATTAAAATCTCCCATCACCACCACCCTGTTGATCCAACATCTTTCTATAATCTGCCTACAGAGGAATCGTGACTTTCCAAAGGACACGGGTGGGGAGTATTTCATTCAGTTAATCGAATGCCAGGTAACATTGTTACGACATGGGGTAAACCCTCCTACTTAATTTAAACCAACAACACAGAAAAGATTTATCCTGTGCAGTAATCTGTGAAAATTCGAGAGGCCAAGAACTATTTAAAGTAAAAATTAACAAATCTATTTCTTAAAAGTATAACAGGGAATAATTAACTAACAACTATTTACAACTCTTTCCTCTAAACTATCTTTTACCTTCCCCTTCTGTATACTAGTCGGATAAAACTCCCCTGATTACGTTTTCCCAAAAATTCAAGTTTTCAAAACCAGCCAGCTGTCAAATCTTCTATTTGGATTTTCCTGTGTCTTCTTTTCCTCTTCCTAGGTATTATGCTCCACAGGTCACGAATTGATAAAGGTAGCTTTAAGAGAGCTATTTTTTGGGCAATCGCTACATGCTGGTGGTGTTGCAGTTCTCCTCCCAACTGTTCAATTTTCCTCAGTCTTATGACCCCAAAGCATCGGATTGTGTCATTGGTTTTTAAGATTGTCAATATACTAAATTCAAACTTGACTGGAATTTGGTGTTTTTCGGGGTATAATTTAAACTCACTGGCCTAATTCAAATCTGTTTTTGTCTCCAGGCAACCAGCTACCCTGACTACCCCAGTAGCTGGACCATATGTGACACTGTATCTTATTCAGAACATTCAGTGCTGTCAGGTAGTTCTGCTAGCTTTTAACTCTCTTAAAGGTAAAGTACAAACACACCTTCAAAATAACATAGTTAGCCAAGCAAAGCATCGGGACCATGCGATCTTGTTTGGATAATCCGAAATTTGGTTAATCAAACACCAGGTAATCAAGGTTCCTCTGGACATATTTGCACCTCTATCTCACGCTCGCTGTTGGGAGGTCTGTAATACAGCCCCAACATTGTTACTGCACCCTTCCTATTTCTGAGCCTCATATTTCCTCACTGCTCAAGTCCTCCACAGTGTCCTCCTTCAGGACAGCTGTGATATTCTCTCTGATGAGCACTGCAACTCCTCCACTGCTTTCACCTCCTTCTCTACCCCGTCTGAAGTATCTATATCATGGGTATTTCGTTGGCAATCTTACCTTCCCTCAACCAAGTCTCAGTTGAGGGATTGCGAGGATGATTCAGGAGAAGAGCGAAAGTAATTGGGTGGTTGTTATGGGGGACTTTAACTTTCCAGATATTAACTGGGAAAGCTATAGCTCGAGTTCGTTAGATGGGTCAGTGTTTGTCCAATGTGTGCAGGAGGGTTTCCTGACACAAAATGTAGACAGGCCAACAAGAGGTGAGGCCATACTGGATTTGGTTCTGGGTAACGGCCAGGTGTTAGAATTGGAGATAGGTGAGCACTTTGGGGACAGTGACCACAATTCAGTGACTTTTACTCTAGTGATGGAGAGGGATAAGTGTGCACTGCAGGGCAAGAGTTATAGCGGGGGGCAGGGAAATTATGATGCGACGAGACATGACTTAGGATGTGTGGCTTGGAAAAGTAAGCTTCAAGGCAAGGGCGTAATTGATATGTGGAGCTTGTTCAAGGAGCAACTATTGAGTGTCCTTGATAAGTATGTACCCGTCAGGCAGGGAGGAAAGGGTCGTGCGAGGGAGCCGTGGTTTAATAAGGAATTGGAATCCCATGTTAAATGGAAGAGGGCGGCC
>NC_057718.1:91839693-91853048 GCF_004010195.1 Chiloscyllium plagiosum
ATGGAGATTGAGGTTAATATTTCCATTTCTGTACAGTAATGAAGCTCACTAACATACATGTCCAGTTCCCATTTCCAAACTGAGATGAGAATGAAAATCTAGAGAAGGAATATTGGAATATTTCCACTGAACCAGTCCCAAATTCCCAAAAATGTGAACCCCTCTCTCCTGCACCATCTGTCAAGCCAGTCATTCATCCTGCCTATTCTTTCATTTCTACCATAACTAGCACGTGGCACTGTGGGGGTTGGTGCTGTTTCTGTAGCCAAGTCAAAACGTGTGTACTGGAAAAGCACAGCAGGTCAGGCACCATCTGAGGAGCAGGACAGTTGATGTTCCGGGCATAAGCCCGTCACCAGTAATGCATAGCACTTGAATGATATGTGACAAAGAGTCAAATAAATGAAGCAATAATTATGACACATTGGTAACCTGGAAAACCTGGTTACTAAAAGAAAGGAAAATTGTAAGGTGAACGCACAATAATCTGATGTGTCACAGGTACAGGAGATACACAGGGTATTGTCTAGAATCTTCTACCCATACATAAGTTAAAATGTTAATATGTATCTGATTCTCAGTGGAAATATTCCAATATTCCTTCTCTAGATTTTCATTCTCATCTCAGTTTGGAAATGGGAACTGGACATGTATGTTAGTGAGCTTCATTACTGTACAGAAATGGAAATATTAACCTCAATCTCCATATATTAAAAATGCAGAAGAAATATAATAAGATATGCTATGCAAAATTATTACATTTCTGCCATATGAATACCAAATGAAGCAAATTTTCCACTCTTGCCAATTGGAGTATAGATGATCATAAATTTATTGCAAAGGAAAGCATGAATAATCAATACCACTAAATCGGATGAAATTTAATACACTCATTCACTATTATCATTCAAACTGAGCCCACTATTGTCGACACCTGTCAAGTCTAGACAAATTTATTTTGTGCATCTCTAGTAACAGTAGCTTAATCTCACCTAAACACAGAGGGGGTTCAAAGAAGCTATCAAATTGGAGGTTGTTAGCTGACATTGTTGAAACGTGAAGCCCAAATTTACATTAAAGGAACAGTTGAAACATTCTCTACACAAATCTATACACACCATCTAACACAGGAAAACATTAAAATGACTCCCCTCAGCTTTACCATATCATCACTTCCTTTGACTCCCTCCTACCTCTTCAATTTGTCATGTTTGTTATCAGGTATTCAATATTTGGTGAGCAGATAGGTCCTTTATTTCAATTTGAACTGTCTTCAGCCCTTGCCACAAACTCCATTTGCTAGCCAGTGATTTTCACCTTTCTCTTTGGCCACTATCTAAAACTGAACCATTTTTTTTTTCATTAAAACTATCTCGTGTCCCAATTAAGCTCAATCTAACCTCGCAGCTCATGGTCTACCCATTGCCAAAACAAAGACTGTCAACTTGTCTCTCTCTCTATCATGGCCAATCTCTAGCTCTTCCTCTGCTCATCTGATCACCCATGCACTTTTAAAAATATCAGACTAGACTATTCCAAAGTTCTCCTCAGCTGATGTTTCACCTTAACTCCTCTAGAAATTTGATTCATTCAAAATCTTACTGCCTCTACCCTAATTTGTACAGGGTCCCAAGTTACACCTCTGCCTTGATAGGATTCAATCCTTGGTCACCAGGATATTACATGGGTCTCCAATTAAGAGTTTGCAGTTCTTTTGGTAAACCATGTTACTCCAAATTCTGAAAGTATACTATAGAATTATACTTGATATCTTCTTTCTGTCTTCGAAGTTTGTACCAATCTTCCTTATGCTTGATTTTTACATTTTGGTATTCAAGGTTTAAAAAAAAGACTTAAATAGGTCAAAAGTCCAAGAGTTTATCAAATAAATGAGCACATTATCACAATGACAAATTTGGCATGCAATGCAAAAAACAGAACTCAGCTCCTTTAACATTTGATAAATTATTTTACTAAATCAACAGTTTTCCGAGGAATTATTCTTTACACTTATTTTGGAATACAGTTTCCAATAATTTACTTTAGTTTATTACAATACATTTCAGTTTGACTTTGAATTGAAACTTGAACAAAGCTTTCTACGAAACAAATGATTTTATTACCTGATCTTCACTCACAATGCCTCTGTGTATCACATGATAAAAGTGCACTAAGAAATCAGAGTTTGGCAAGACATCTTGGCGCTTGGTCATAATGTCACAGATTAGCTTGTATGCTTGCAGTTTTCCCTCCTTGTACTCATTGGGGAGAGTCGTTGCCTTAAAAACGTTTCAACAATACAATTAAAGTGTCACAGTTTCTGAAAACTTAGACTCTATCTCTAATTACATTTCAAAAAAATGTCTTTATCTATGTTACATTTATGCCCATTTTATGTAAACTGTATCAAAACTGATAAAACATCAATCTGTAGTATTAATTCTGTTTCTTTCTACAGATGCTGCCTACCTGCTGAGTATTTGCAGCATTTTTTGTTGACTTTATTTTAAATTTCATGTTTCCAACATATGCCACGTATACTTTCATTTGTATATTTAATTGGAATTTACCGACTTTTGTACAAAACAAATTTAAGACAGTATCTTATAGCCAAATGGAATAGTGGAATTAAAAGTAAAATGAAAGGAATTTTCCAATTTGATAGCAGATCATAGTCAGAAAAAGATATATTCTTATAATTTAATGGAATAAGAAAACATAACAATGGAATAGCTCTTCATTCACCTAATTTCTGAATAAATCAAAATATGATTATACTTTCACTGTACTCAAATTACTACTAATTACTATGTATTGATATTTGCTCTTCTACCAACAACATAGCCGCAATATCCACTCAGCTTTTAGTTCACAATTCTGATGGCAGATTACAACTGAAACCATGATCTGATTCTTCTCCTCACAAGTGCTAACTAAGTCTGCTTCTTACAATTTTTTGTTTCTAAGTTGCAAAGTGTAACTTTTAGAATTAGAGAAATTATATTAGTTACCTTAAATAACCAGGACATAAACATACGAAGAGGTGGAATGAGAATAGGAGATTGTGGTGAATTTTGATTATCCAGACTGACACCCAGATTGTCTCTAATCTAGAAAAGATAAACACAAATAACAATCTTACGCCTGTCAAAAAGAGCAAGTGGCTCACAATATAATAACTTAGCTGTTAAGTTAGCTACTTCTGTTTACTGAAACCATAAGATGTGGGATAAATAGGCTATTCAGCCCATCAAGTTTGCACTACCATTCAAACAATCTTCAATTATGCGTCCTGTGAAGATTCCGAGAAAAACTTGATAATTGAAGCTATATTTCTTTGTGACTTACTCTAACTGTGCCTTTTTGGATATTTGGCTGCAAAACAGTAAATTAAGGAGAAATTCAAGCACTAGTCCTAATGGTAGAATATTTCAGTTGCTACAAAATATAAAAACAACATGGCACAGGAGTGAAGCATCATTTTCACACAGACCAGTTGAGATTTTGGAAGGATGGGTGTGTGTGGTCAGACCTGAAACCCCACCATCACTGGAAACGATTTCAACTCACCTGTGCCCACAACATATCAACTGCTTGACAATACCACCTGGTATTGTCAACTCCTTCATTTTACAAACTTATTTCTTCCAGCAGCTTGTCAAAGTGGCTTCAGAGTCATCAAATTTTGGAACACGACAGAAATGATGAAAATGGACTATGGTTCAATGCTAATTCACTTGGTTGTGTGAATGCCTAGATTATGTTAAAGATGATTCATGACCCAGATGCTTGCAAGGAAAACTCCTTCAAAAGGTAAGTAAATGTGTACATATTTGTCCAATCTGGATGAGAAATAGGGTTTCCAAATGTGACTGAAATGTCGAGGCCCTTATCAGACAAAACATAAGCTTCCATTGATATATAACATGTATCAATGTTATGGTGCAGGATATTTTAACACATCATATCTGTCCTAGCTGAGAAGGGGCTATTTCGTCGAATCTAATCTTCTAGCTCTTAGACTGTACCTAGGTTATATCACTAAGTACATGTCTAAAATATTTTAAATGCAAATATTCTTTTTACCTATGTCACCTTTTTTGGGTCATGAGCTCCAGACCCCACTCTAATCTAAAGATTACATTTCACTGACTGGCTATATACAAGAGAACTAAGAGTTTGTAGACTTGAAATAGTTTGACTAACTTAAGTTTTTATTAAGAATTTAATTCTTACCTACTGCATAAATGCAACAATTTCATATTTCAGTTGAGAAATAGAATGCTACTGTTGCACAAAGTCAATGGTGAAGAGGCACAGCTCGGACAACAAATTTTAGATACCTCAATATTACCATGCTCACCCAAATCTGACATGCTTTTTACATATAAAATGATAAGGGGCCTTGATTGAATGGATAGAAAGGACTGAATTCTGTTAACAGAGATCAACAGCTAGGTGTCAAGGATTTCAAGTTTTTGATGGAAGCTGAGAAGAGATTTGCAAAATTTGTTTCACTTGAGGAGGCCACAT
Source organism: Chiloscyllium plagiosum (assembly GCF_004010195.1). Taxonomy (NCBI): domain Eukaryota; kingdom Metazoa; phylum Chordata; class Chondrichthyes; order Orectolobiformes; family Hemiscylliidae; genus Chiloscyllium; species Chiloscyllium plagiosum. Next base: position 91,844,227 of record NC_057718.1, read on the forward strand.
CTAAAGATCTTCTCAGCAAGGAGAGATCCAGAGCCCATTCCCCTCAATGCCATTTCTTCCAGATGATTGTGGCACATTGCTGCTGCAGATGGACACCTGAGATACCATCACAGAACTGTGCTATCTGCTGGAGCAGGTGGTGAGGCTTGATGAGATGGCTGGCCATTCTAACTCAGCAGCTATCAAGGTGATAGCTCCATTACATTTTTATGCAACTGGCTGCTTCCAGGAATCCATCGGGGAACTAAGTGGGATCTCTTAATCTTGAGCCCCAAACATATTGAGGCTACGGATGATACAGTTTTTGACAGATCACACCGCTTCTTGTTTCCCTGTGACAAGGTCAGTACTATAACTAAGACAATAAGCTTTGCCAATATAGCTGGCATTCCCCATTGCAAGGCACTATAGACACAGGGTCGATAAAGTATGGATCTGGAAAAAGTACAGCAGGTCAAACAGCATCAACGGAGTGGGGAGTCCAGGTTTTAGGTCAGAATCTTTCATCAGACCTGATGACCTGAAATGTTAACTCCCCTGCTCCTCTGATGCTGCTTGACCTGTTGCGCTTTTTCCAGACTTTATCGACATTGACTTTCCAACATCTGCAGTCCTCACTATCTCCACTATAGACATATAACATTGAGATTGTCGTATCATAGTGCAGCGGACTTCTTCAATAGAAAAGGATCAATTCCACCAAAGTATAAGTCACTTGTGATATCAGGTACCACCCAATAGAGATCTCCACTAGCTACCCTCAAAGCTGCTACGATGCCTTTATTCTGGAGACGCTCAAGTTCCTGTTTCATTTTAAGGGTCAGATGCCTTACAAAGAGGGCTACTGGAAGACCAAGGATATCTTTTCACAATCCAACGGTGACCAAGGCCACATGAATGTATAATGTAACCCATTCTTCCATCAAAGTTACTGTGGAACAAGGTGATGGGCCTCCTGAAGATGAGGTTCCAATATGTGAATTGGTATGGAGGAACCTTGCACAACAATCTATACAGAATGAGCCACAGAATCCTTGCATGCTGTGCTACGTACAACTGGCGCAGGCAAAGGGGGCATTGTTACGGATTTTGAACAGCTGGGAGAATGGTAGCAGTCTTCCAAGGAAGGAGGTAAGGACATTGAACAGGACAAACATCACTTTCAGTAGGACAGGACAACGCAATATCAGGTGCAATAAGCCAGGCTGACATGATTTACACTCACTCCCAATAAATCTGAGCTGAAAATGTGTTGCTGGAAAAGCACAGCAGGTCAGGCAGCATCCAAGGAGCAGGAGAATCGACGTTTCGGGCATGAGCCCTTCTTCAGGAATGAGGAAAGTGTGTCCAGCAGGCTAAGATAAAAGGTAGGGAGGAGGGACTTGGGGGAGGGGCGTTGGAAATGCGATAGGTGGAAGTAGGTTAAGGTGAGGTGATAGGCTGGAGTGGGGGTGGGGACTATTCATGTCTGAAAGCAATAAACCTAGCATGCTGTTGGGCTTTAGATTTTTTTTATTTCGCTTCTAGGACACTGGCATTACTGGTTGGTTAGCATTTATTGTCCAACCCTATTTGCCCTTGAGAAGGTGGGGGTGAGCTACCTTTTTGAACTGCTGCAGTTTACATGATGTAGGTTGACCCACAATGCTATTATGGAGGGAATTCCAGGATTTTTATCCAGCGATAGTGAAAGAACAGCAATATATTTCCAAGGAGAATGTGAGGACTACAGATGCTGGAGATCAGTATTGAGAGTGTGGTGCTGGAAAAACACATTCCGGATGAAGGGCTTATGCCCAAAACGTTAATTCTCCCATTCCTTGGATGCTGCCTGTCCTGCTGTGCTTTTCCAGCACTACACTCTCAACAATATATTTCCAAGTCAGGTTGGTAAGTGGCTTGGATGAACTTGGAGGGTGGTAGTGTTTCCATATATCTGCTGCCCTTGTCCTTCGAGATGGAAGTGGTTGTAAGTTTGGAAGATGCCGTCTAAGGGTCTTTGGTGAACATCTGCAGTGCAGCTTGAAGACAGCACACACTGCCATTGAGCACTGGTGGTTGTGGGAGTGGATGTTTGTGGATGTGTTTCCAATCAAGTAGGCTGTTTTGCCCTGGGTGTTGTCAAGATTGAACGTTGTTGCAGCTGCATCTATCCAGGTAAGTGCAGAGTTCTGAATCACACCCCTTCCTCTGAACTGCTCTTGTAGCTACTGTGTTTATGTGGCAAATCCAGTTGAGTTTCTACTTAATGCCCCGTGGTGGCACCTGTTTTGAAAATTCCACATGGTCCTGGCAGGAGAGTGTATTTGTACTGTAGTGACTGCAAGATAGTGAGAGAGCAGCAGCAGAGGGGCATGGTGCATACCCAGTGAGACAAGGACCAAAGAATTAAAAGATAATTTGCTACAGCTTACCCTCTATGAATACACCAGATTTTTGGTGAATTTTTAAAAATTCATCCTTGTAATCTAATCTTCCCTTTTATCTATCTTTCTGCACTTGTTTCAGCATTGAATTTACCTACTCTGATTTACATTCGTAGTCCATCCTTAGCCTTTCTCCTTTCAATCCAACAATCTGATTGGTTCAAGAGATAAATAGCTGCTCTTCCTGTGCACTAAGGTTGCAAATACCATTTTGTTCATTGCAACATTTTAAGCTCATACATTTGGCAATTTATCACAAAAAATCTGAAAACCTGAAATGCACAAGAGTTATCCAGCATGCTCTTTAAAAGCAAAATTTATTCCAAACTATCTTAACGTAATTAATACATATAACAAACTAATGAGACAGCAGTTATTAAACAATTTTCAATGTTCAGTGTTTCAACATGTTTGATGGTTAAGTGTCTGGTTAAAGCTTGTATTCAAACATTTGCTTGTGAAACAGATTTGTGAATATTGAGACTGTGTTTGATTTATGGCAAAGAGATAATTTTTATTACACCCTGTAAACCAGACCATCACCCCACCTCTGTGTACCAGTTCTGGAGAGACCTACAAATAACATAACATGCATATGTTTATTTTATATCATCAGAGAAACTTAGAAAACATGTTATTTCACAGCCAGCATACCTTAGCTAGTTTGTGCCAGAGTTCATATAGATATTCAAAAACAAGGGCATGGATTTTAGGACAGCGTATGCAGTTGACATCTCCCAGAATGCCCAAAATTCTTCTCCATAACACAGCAGCTGCATCAGCATGCCAGCCAGTAAGGGTTCCTCCAGCAATGATACTACACTCATCTGTAAGGCATTCACTACTATCTGTAAATTAAAATAAATAGGTCAGACCATAGATTAGACTTTTTCAAATGTTTGGCCATGACGTATTCAGCAGTTCCTGCGCAATAATCACACTGATTAAATTACTAGTCGTGTTTTAAGAACGCTGGCTTTTTTCAAAGAACATGATGCAGAGGAATTATGGATCAACAAGTAGAAGCAACCTATTTGTTCTATGTCAATTTGCTGTTAAACACTGGGTCTCAGAGTCAAATACCCCAGCCTCTCTGACATGTTCTCAGTCCAAACCTCCAGAAATATAAAACAGAGAAAAGGTCTTACTTATGAGACACTGAAGGGGGCATAAATGTGAAATCACATTATGTTTTGTACATAACTTTAATTTCTCCCCTCCTAATCATAAATATACGAACAAAATTGTTTGTGAAATACCATGGCTTTGCTGTATGTTTTGGGTAAAGGATGGACTGAAACACAACTGTACAATTTACAGACCTTTGATAATAATGACATTACCTTTGGACTTACCAAACCTGTAAACACAAAAAGAAGTTAAAACATTAACGGTAAGTTGCATAACAAAATGTTTTTAAAAAAAAAGACAATGTACCTGATACCTAAATTTGTGCAGCAAGCCTCCCGAGCTCCTAAATTGTCTTAATTCTACTAGCATTTCTTTAAAAGCACAAGAACCATTTTCTACTCGTTTCAATTTGGAGTCATCCTACACCTCAAGTCTCAACTATTCAATTTAAATTCTCAGTGAGAGAATATTCAGGCTGGAATCCTGTTTGGCTGATTGAAATCAATGTGAAAGCTCTGTCTACATTGACTACTTTAGGCCTGGGGATTCCATCTCTTATGAGACACAGGTATTTAAAAAACATCCTTTTTAAAATTTTTGATCTCAAATTTAGTCCACAAGCTGCCCCAATCATCCAAAAATCTAAAGCCCATTCTCTTACACCATTCCTTGAACTCATCAATGACCTATTTTCCTATTCCCATACTCAACAGTGCATGGCACAAGTAGTAATCCGGAGATGATAACTCTAGTGGTCTTCTTCTTTAACCTACCTAACTCTAAATTCTTGTTATCGGACAGTATTTCTATTTTGTAAACCCTATGTTGTTGGCACCAACATGTCGAAAGACTGCTAGATATTCATCCTCCTTCTTTAAAATGCCCAGCAGCCACTCAGAAATCTTTGACCCTGATAGCAGCGAAGCAACGACCCTGATACCAGCGAAGCAACATACCATTCGAGAGTCTTGCTTGCTGTCACAGACCGCCCATCAGTTCCCCATACAATCAAGTCCCCTATCATTAAAGCTCTCCCAGTCTTTCACCTCCCGTTTGTGCAGCATAACCAACCCTGGTGCCACAAATGTGGCTGTTGACAAGTTCTGATAATCAAGCCAGAAACACTTCCAATATAAGTGATAAAAGCAAATTACTGCGAATGCTGGAATCTGAAACTAAAAGAGAAAAGCTTTGACAAAGGATCAGTTAGACTCAAAACGACAGCTCTTTTCTCTCCTCACAGATGCTGCCAGACCTGCTGAGATTTTCCAGCATTTTCTCTTTTGGGTCCAATATAAGTGAGATCATTTACGATTTTGGCTTCAAACACTACCGCCAAAGCTTAGCCCATATAGCCTTGACTGTTGATCCAGAAGTATACAGACAGAAAAAAAAATCTGAATAGAATAACTACCTTTGCTTTTACGCAACTTTCATTTTACTATGGATTGATTAGCTTAACTTTATACAATTGTTTTAACAAATGAAAAATGTGGATTTGGCCACCTAACTATCTGTAGCCTGAATTACTTTTTACCTTTGTTAATTTTTCGCTGTTTTATTTTGTGTGTCAGGTTGAAGGAGTAAAATTCCACACACATTGTAGCAACTATCAATTAATTCATGACTTCCAAAAAGTATCTGAGACAAATGGTTACATTTGGAATCCTTGCCTCAAAATAAGCTTAGCATTACAATCAATAACCACCATTAGCACTGACTCCATCACTGGCCAACCATGTCAAGGCTAATGTATATATTCTTGATTAGAGCAAAAATTCATAAAATGTCTCTATGACATCTCTACCTATACATGTGAACAATACATTATGGGCATTCATCTCAATAAAAGCAACCGTGTCATTGACTAAATCAATGCCTTTCTAACTTCCATTGAAAGGTTGTTCAAATTGCTGAACCTTTCGCTCGCGGTCGATATATGAAATCTAAATATCAATATTACTGTTTATTTACCATCTAAGAGGCCAAATTACTTTTTAGGTGAAACTTACGCAGCACAGAAACTTAAAACTAGATTTACAGACAGGATCCACAACAACAATTTTCCCATGTCAAGCCAGACAATAACATCATGAACAAGTTATCAGTGATGACCTGTTTTTGATTTTAAAATATGTTGTATAATGTATGAATTGTGGAGGATAAAAATCTAAAAAATTATCTGGTGGGGCTAGACAGTAATTCAGTGGAACTGATCAGCTGCAAAAGACAGAACCCTCTCAGTTTTCACTTCACTGATTTCAGTGGAATAAAATTTGGCTGGATTCTTGCAATGCTTGTCCTTTGTCTGCCAGATCATCACCCTGATGAAAATGAAAATCACTCACTGCGTAGAAAAAAAAAAGACTTTTGTCAAATGCTAACTAGCCTTTGAAAAAATAAATACTGAATGTGCCAAAAAGCAATAGAGGAATATTTTGAAATTATTACAAACTTGAAAGTTAAAATTGATTTTCAAAACACCAGGTGTTAGCAGGTTCAGAAAATGAGTCTCAAATAAGCATTTAGATTTGATTCTAGCATCCCCTACTGGATGATTTCTGCTGCATCAGTACCACTGTTCCAGGAGACATATTTTCAGGTACACAGGCGGTCCTCAATTTATGAAGGTTTGACTTTCAAATGCTTTGGCTTCTGAACACAATCCCTTACAAGGTGTATTAATATTAGCTTTAAAAGATCCAACGTTCCCTTGTACTTATGAACAATTATGTTATATTGCTGTGTATTGTGTTCCAATGTGTGTACAAATCACTTGCAAACGGACTGAGGAAGGAAACTTGTTCACAAACTCTGACTGCCTGTACATCAAAAAAACATAAATCAGTTTCTGCACCTAGTCCCAATTTGAACTTCTACGTATTAATGCACTTTTTAATGCATAAATATGCAAATTTCAATGGTAATAAAACTACTTTTTTATAGAACACTGCTCAATTACATTTGATCTGATTTACTTCAAGTATACTCTTAAACACTCCTCCCCTCCAAAGTAAAATCAGCTCAACTAGCAGACAGTACTGCAGATTGCACCAATGTATTCCCAAATTAATCCAGGGAAGTAAAGCAAGAAAATATTACTTGCATCCAGCATCATAGCCTGGAACTATTGAAGGTAAGGTAACCTGTAAGGGAATCAGGGATCTACTAAACTAGATAAATGCCTATTCAGGATCTCTGATAAAAACAGAGGTTTGCCAAGTCCCTTGCTCATCTATCAAAAGACTTTTGTCCAGAGTAAAGAGATGGCCTAATCATAATCAGGGCAAGACTCCTTCATGTCTTCTCTGAATGTCAGATCTTTCAGAAGGAGTTTCATTCAAAACTGAATTTCAAAATCAGGTGATCATTTGCACTCTCCTATTCCTGGGCATGTAAATGGCCTGCAGTTCCTCAGCATCAAGGATGTTGGAGGTGTGGGTCATGACTGACAAAGCAGTCCAATGCTGTATCTGCACACCTTGCCACAGGTGAGGGGAGTGGTACTTTCAGAGCCAGGTGTGCAGATGCTTGGGTTTTACACACTTTTCTCTGTTTGTACAAGATGCTTGGCACCTTCAAGGATGCTTCTCCTTCAGTTTCAGTGACTGTGAGCAAGAGCCACAAGTTGATGGACGTATTACATTTTTCAGGGAGGTTTTAAGGGGCACCCTTGAAGCATATTATTTGCTCTCCTTGCAACCAACTGTTATGACGTAGCTCAAAAAACTTGTTTTCAAAATCTTGTGCCAGATGTGTAGAAACAGCAGAATCAGACACAGCACAGAACGCAGCTGGTCAGCCCATCTTGTCATTGAGAGTCAGAACCATACAGCACAGAAACAGCTTTTCAGACCACCGTATCCATGCCGACCAACACCACCAAACTACACTGCACTTGATCCATAGCCTACTATGCCCTAGCATTTTAAGTGCTCAACTAGAGGCTTCTTAAATTTTGCAAGAGTACTTTCCTTCACCAACCTTTCAAAAAGTGCAGCCTTGGAGGCTATGGTAATACAAGCAAATATTTAAATACAGCTTAAATATTATGACTGTTTCAGGCACTCTTTCAGGCAGTGAGTTCCAGACTCCCAGTACCGAATTTAAAAAATCCTCTCCCGCTCTCCTCTCAGTCTTCTACCTCTCTTGCCTTAAATCTATGCCCTGTGCTTACTGACCTCTGTACTAATAAAAAAGTATCTTATCCAACTTATTTATACCCTTCAATACCCTATTAGATTCCCTTTCAACTGTCTTTCCTCTCCCAGTCAATTCTACCGAATTCCTCCCTCATGGCTCTGCAGTTGCCTTTATTTAGCTGCACCACCATTACCTCTGATTCTATCTTCTCTCTCCCAAATTGCAGAGTAAATTCAATCATGTTACGATATCTGCCTCCTCGTGGCTCCTTCACATTAAGCTTCATTGCACAATATTAAATCCAGTATTGCCTGTCCCATAATGGACTCCATTACAAACAACTCCAAAAAGCCATCTCATAGACATTCCATAAATTCCTTTTCTTGCAATCCACTAGCAACCTGATTTTCCTAGTCCACCTGCATGTTGAAATCCTCCATGATCACCGTAGCTTTGCCTTTCCTACACATCTTTTCTGTCTCCTGGTGTATCTTGCGCACCAACACCTGACTTACTATTTGGAGGCCTGGACATAACTCCAACTATGGTGTTTTACTTTTGTGGTTCCTCAATTCTACCCAAACAGAATCTTCACCATCTGACCCTACATAGTTTCTTACTATTGATTTAATTTCATTTCTTACCAGTAAAGCAATCTTACCTCCTCTGCCCACCTGCCTATCTTTTCGATGTGATGTATATCATTGAATATTCAACTCCCATTCCTGATCCCCTTGCAGCCACATCTCAGTGATGCCCACATCATACCTGCCAATTTCAATCTGCATCACAAGCTCATTTACCTTATTCCTTATACTGCATGCATTCAGATATAACACCTGCAGTCCTGTGTTAACTGTCCCTCTTCTCATGGTCATTCGGTTGTCCAGTGTACTTGAAGCTTCGTTGCAATCCCTTTCCAAACACCCTGTCCTACTTGTACCAATGCTGGAGATTTTAATAACCTCTCCTGAGTTCTGCATTTTTACCTGCTCCTTTAATTCAGGTTTTCTAATTTATCCGATAACTGTATCCTCCCCCCTCACATTTCGCTTAAAGTCCTGTCTATAGCCCTAGTTATGCAATTCGCCAGGTCTCTGGTCCCAGTATGATTCAGATGAA
>NC_057718.1:91854297-91907506 GCF_004010195.1 Chiloscyllium plagiosum
CTGCTTATTTTCTCAATCTAAATGGAAGTAAGTAATTTGAACCAATAAGTAAGTTGCAACCAATAAATTAACAAGATTCAATTTAACACAGGTACAAATTTAGCAAACTCCTTATTAATCACAGCCCTCCAGTGATGGCACCTTTCAGTTTTCCCCCATCGGCAAACCACCCCCCTCCCCCAACTCTAATCTGATGAGGTTGCTTATTCTACTCCATAATTAATTTCTTCCACAAGGAAGATTAATGTAATAGCAAACCAAATTAATTACTGAAATTGGTTTTTGGAGAGTTAATTCTGGTTTGCTAAAAAAAACGTACTGCTGTGAATTCAACTTTTCAGTGAGAAGTGGTTTGCCACCACTTCAAATAATTCCAAATCAAATTTACTACGATTTTAGCATACCCATACCAAGACTGTTCCAGACAGGTTTCTGATGTTATGAATCACAAACTCAAGGACATATTCAAACACAAATAAAGATGTTCCTGGGCCACAAAGGATTAATACTTTTAAAATAATCTCGACGGCCAACTGTCTTTTTGTTCGCTTACAATGATATTCATATTGCAATAATAAAGGTTATTCATATCTGATGAGATTTTCAAATGTAAATTACACAGTGAGCAAAACCAGAATAAGATGCTTCATACAAAATGCTTGCATCATATATTCACAAGTAGAAAACTCACCATACCAACTAAATTACCCAACACAGAGACAATAAAACATATAAATCAAACTAAAGTAGTACCCAGATCCTCAGGAATTTGTAAGACAGACTGATGTAGTTTCTCATCCAGAAGTGGGGTGGAGTCCTTGGTTTCAGGTTGCATGGAGGAAGTTGATGAAAGAGTGGAGGGATGAGATTGTGCACTGGCTGTTGTCAGCGTCGGAAAGGCAATATCAGAACCTGTAAGAGGAAATGGGAAAATGTGAATCTTGTGTTTATTTAAATGCCTGGAATAAGTTGACACATGTACAAAATACTTCACACGTCCAAGTAAATAGTACTTTTACTGGGGATGGAAGTTCCTGCAATATTCTGTGTGACTGGTCGACAGCTTCCTTTTCCAGGGCAAATAAAATTTGTGGGCTCTCAACAGAAACCTTCTAATAACTCAGAATGTAGCTTGAACTTCTTTCCCTTCTTTGACATTCTCCAACAAAATAATCATCAATTGCAATTCCTATAAATTTCAAGAACTTAAGTACATTTTTAAAATCTCAAGAAAATTCAACAATAGTCAGGCCTCAATGTTACACCGAACAATTCTGAATAATTAGGCATGATTTAACGTCACTTGTGGTTCCTCTTGAGATATGTTAGTAACACAAACAACACAAAATCAACCAAGTTGTCTGAGCAGTAAATAGTTCACAATTTGCATTAAATGATGCTCACAATTGCTGATTTCTCAGAAATAAAATTAAATGTATTATAAATTTGGCAATCCAGATAGTTTTCAAATGCAATCTGAAGAGTTGAATACATAGTCTTGCTTTAAACTTGTTTTCCAGATTTGGGAACCAGCCTCATTGTTGCTTATTGTTCCACCTTTGTGGGTTTGCTTTCATATCGTGGTGAAGAGAATTGAGTTCAATGCTACACCTGTGAAATGACTGTAATCATAGTTTTATATGTCACTTCTCTCTTCATAATTTTCAAATGCAATCTGAACAATCTGGATTGCCAAATTCGTAATGCGTGTAATTTTACTTCTGAAAAATTAGCAATTGTGAGCATAATTTTTGTGAATTGCAAAGACACTCTGTTGGCTTTATGCTGTTTGTGTTACTAACACATCTCAAGAGGAACTACAAGGGACTTCAACAAATGAAAGGAATTCCAGAATTCAATTCCCAAAACATTAAAAGTTCTGCATCAAGACCAACGTAATAACACATTTTGATGTTATTCAGGATCATAAATCATAAGCACCAGAAAATTCCCAAAATATGCAGATCTTGTTTAATAAAGACAATATTTTATACTGTCAATTAGTAAATGTGCATTGGCATTCTTTAAGCAAATATTTCATAACACTCAGTAAAAAAATCTATTCCAAGTCAAAAAGAACAATTCAATGAGAAGGATAAATTACATCTGGCTAACAAAGGTGTTCAAGGAGTATTCAATGAAAAAAAAAATTGAGTCATACAAAGTGACATAAAACTACTGGCAGGCTAGAAGACTGGGAAATTTTACTTTTTGTTTTAAAAACCAGCAGATAACTAAAAAGCTAATAAAAATTGATTAAGAAAGTAAATTGGCAAAAACCTCTCCAGGTTGTAAAAAGTATAGCTAAACTGCATGTGGGGTTCTTGAAGAATGAAACTCGGAAACTGATAGTAGGAAAATGACAGATAACTTTAAACAATACTTTGTATCAGTCTTCATGGTAGAGCACTGGAAATTTCCCTCAGTAACAGATGAGCAAGGCGCTATTGGGAGGAGAGGTCTTCTAACAGTCACTCTCACAAGGGACAAATATTTGTCAAACTAATATGACTAAAGGCAGATAGGTGACTAAACCTGATAGTCTGCTTTCAAGAGTTTTAAAGAAAGTCGATGCAGGAATGGTGGAGGCATTGTTTGAAATATTCCAGAACTCCCATCGATTTTAAGAGGGTTCCAGCAAAGTTGCTAATGGGATGCCTCTGTTTAGGAAGGAGGCAGACAAAAACCAGGAAACTACAGGCCAGTTAATCTAACACCTGCTGTTGAGAAAATACCAGTGTCCATTATTATTGAAGAAAAAGTATGCTAAAGTTCTTTCATGGAGAGTTGAGAAAGAGCAACTGTTAGATCGAGTATATGTAGATTTCTAATCATCACTGCACAAGATAGGAGCTCAATTATTTACTATCTATATTCACTTGGAGGAGGAGCAAAGTGCAATTTATCCAGTAGCAACGGAATGTACCATCTACAAGATGCACTGTAGAAATTTGCCAAAGATCCTGAGACAGCATCTCCCCAAATCCATGACCAAATCCATTGAGAAGCACAAGGGCAGCAGATCCATGGGAACACCACCACCTGCAAGTTCCCCTGCAAGATACTCAGCACTCTGACTTGAAGATATATTGCCATTCTGTCATTGCTGCTGAGTCGAAATCCTCAGATTCCCTGTCTGAACAGCATTGCGGTGAGACCTACAGTCCATGGACTGCACTGGTTCAATGGCAGCTCACCACTTCTCAGGACATGGATAGGCAATAAATTTTGGCCAGCCAGCACTGCCAATGTCTCACAAGAGAATAAAAAAAATTACACTGCACTAAAAAGCATTATTTCAACACTTAACTTATTCCACAATTAATTTAAAAACCTCAATGCAAAATGTAATATACATAAATCCTCAATCTAACAAATAATCTTTCATATTATAAATGTATCTTTCAAAGTTCAATTGCCACCATATAAGCTTATTTCATGACCCAACAGAGCACATTCAATTTTAAATCATTATTCTCTTAAAGACTTTGAATTTTGTTTAGGATTATAAATAATTTCACCACTGAGAAAACAATGAGGAGATAACCACTTTCATTCTCCAGCTTTTTGTGTCATCAGTGAGATTAGACATGATGATTACAACAAATAGGAGAACGAGGACAAGAAAATCAATCATTGTCCAATTTTTAAACACAGGTTTTTAACATTTCAGTCACCAATCTATACCATTATTACTAACTTCTGACATTTATTTTTCCACTCATTTTTATACAAATGCTGTTCATGCTCCATCGCTTTTATGCTTTGGTAGTTAATTTCTGAATGAACCATTGACAGGAAAAAGTCATACAGAGAATATTTGATGGTGTAAATAAGGGTGACAGCTATTTAAAATTTAATTGCAATCAACAATATAAATAAAGATTAACATCTACATATTGTTCAATATGTTTTCCCCTAACAGATGTCAATTTATTAAATAATGGAGCTATATCAACAAAATTCCAATCTAACATGACAAAGTTCTGATTAAAGAGCTTTGAAAGGTCATAGTTAAGGCAATTTCCTGACTGGTTTCATTGAAAACTCTGGGATCTTGGGGATATCACATTTTTTAGTACTAATACTTTATCTTATGTTTTTTTCTTTTCGCAATGTTAAATGTTAATATATCCCACCGCACACAAAGATGAAGGAGAATATCTAAAAATTATATTTCAAGGTTCCATTTAATTTGCAGATGTGCTGAAGGATTGGAGAACAGTTCCACCATTACAGACTGAAAGATGAATTGTGGCTCCATGTGACATAGTGTCGATACTTAACTTCACATTGATTACATTTCTAATTCACAGCAACAAGATCAGTCATAACAGGAGCCACATTTGATCCAATTTTTCCATTGGATTGTACAGGAGACCACAAGAGGACACCAGTCAATGAAAAGGTAAAGAATCCAAGCAATGGGAAAATGGCACAAGAAATGGCAAGCATTTTTAAAACTTCCAAGGCACTTGAAAACCTTGGTTGGAAATTTAGCAGGTACACCTTTGGAGCTGACAGGAGTGCCCTACAAGGTCACCTCAATCCAATTAAGGAAATTGGTCCTCAACTTCACTTAACAAGGACAACTAAGGACATGGTCCTTGACTTCACTTAACAAGGACAATAGTCGTCTTTTACTGCGGCTTTTCCTAGTAATAGCAACTGGGGCAAAAACAAAATCCACTCAACTCCTTTGGCAACTTCAGCTCTGTTGCAATTCGCATCAAACCCACAATTTTACTGTGACTTCCCTTGTAGGTATACATTCTGTGTTACCAGAACCCACACCCTCCTTTATCAGTTTTTGACTAGTTTTAAGAATTCTAGTTTTGCTATTATTGTTCAACTTAATCACTGTTATAGACAGTGAGGTTGTGATATTGCCACTGGACTAGTAATTCAGAGCCTCAGTCTAATGTTCTCGGAACATGTGTTTGAATCTCACGATTGGAGATGGTAAAACTTGAATTCAGTAAAATCTGGAATTAAAAACTCATATAATGGCGACTATGTAACCACTATTGATTGTCGTTACAACCCATCTGATTCACTGATGTACTTGAAGTAAGGAAATCTGCTGCCCGTACCTAATTTGGCCTACAAGTAACTCTAGATGCACATCAGTGTGATTGACTCCGAAATTCCTTCTGAAATGGCCTTAATAGCCAATCAGCTCACAGGCAAGGACAGACAGGCAACAAATGCCAGCCTTATTAGACATACACATGCCACGTATAATAATAAAAAAAATTTAGACATGTGTAGCTGAATAGCAGCACAAATTAACTTTAAGTGTTCAATAAGAAGGGATATTATATTGCTCCATGAAGTCTCTTCTTATTAGAACGTTAATTGACAAATACTTTCATTCACTTCAACTCTGTGATCCTGCACAGTGTTGGCAAGAGGAAACTCCTACAAAACACGTGGGAAAATGACAGTGTTGTGTACGCCTATCTCAAAATAAATTGGGTGAGTTATCATTGTAATAAATGTGAATATAATTATTGTAATCCAATGGTAACTGAGAGCTTGCCCAAAAGAAACTAAGTAGTGAAATCACATTTACAGCAAGTGCACGCAAGCTGGGGTTTGGAAGACTTTGTACATTAATGAGTAAACAATGAAGCTTTTAAAAAACATTTGCTTTTCATTACATGCTGTGATCCATAGCTGCTTAAGGCTTTCCAATGCTTTCAAGGCATCCCATGTCATCTGGTCCAAAATAAGAATGGGATTGGGCGAGTGATCACAATACTCACCTCACCATAAGCAGAATAGTTTGATGAGTTATGATTGTTCTATTTTTACAAAATAAGTATTTAAAACAGTTCTCTCGTGTAGTAAAGGCTCCAAATGTTTTTTTTCATTGAAAATTTCATTTTCAAAAACCTTTGTATAATTTATGCCATGGAAGCCGTTAAAGAACAATGCTCACTTCATACAGAAAAAGTTAAAATGTATTTAACAATAATACGATTTTGACCTAATTCCTTTGACAGTATGCTTATATAAACATTTAACAGAATATTTTGAAAATTTGCTCAAGATATCTAGAAGTCTAATTAGAATCAGCAAAGGACTTTGAATCCGAAGCTCAAACAGCTAATTCCCGAATGATTTGTTTTATCCACTGTGGATAAGTGACAGGTAATTTGATTTTATATGGCCATGAACAAAAGTATCTAAACATTATAACAAGTTCAAATTTCCAAAAAAATATTCATTTTAAACGAATAAGTTTTTTAAAAAACTCACTGTATCACCCTACAATTGCCTCAGACAAAAAAAAAACATGAGTTAGCTAATGCGGAAGCAGAAAAATGTGAAATAATCAAGAGACCAGAGAAAGGGTATGGGAGGAAAAGAGAGAGAAGAAAATTAGAAGAGAAAGAAAAAGGGGACAGAGACAGATTAAAAATGGAAATATTCAAACATGGAATAAACAGATCAACATCAGACAAGACAATTAAAATGGGAAAATAAATGTCAAAGAAAGGCATTGAAAGGAACTGGGTCTCAGATTTAGGCTGTTCTCTGTAACAAAGATAGGCAAGAAAATGGTAAAGTCCTCATAAACATGCAGGTGCATATGTGCACAAAGATACACTTGGAAATGCTGAACAGTGATAAGAACCAAAAATCCCACAAGATTATTCTGCTGAGTAAAGGAACACTGAAGCCAACTGTGTCACACTTGGCACTATTTCAACTGAAATCAAGAAACTTAGCTAAAACTGGAACCAAGTCTAAGGTCATCCCCTTATACCTCAACTAATGGATAAATTCACACAGAACTCTCAGAAAACTATAGTATGCATAAGTTAAGTTCTTCAATCAGAAGGTGCATTGATATTAGTAAATGCAACCTTGGGAACAGGAGCATAGTGATCATGCTGCTCTCATGGCATTATCATTAGAATATGAATCCAGAAATTCAGCTAATGTTCTGGGCACTTGAGTCTGAATCCCATCAAATTTAAATTCAATAATTAAAAAATCTGTAATTAAGAACCTACTGACCATTGTTAATTATCAGAAAAACCCATCTGGTTCATTAATGTCCTTCAGGGAAGGAAATTTGTCATCCTCACCTTGTCTAGCCTGCGTGTGACTCCGGGCCCCCAGCAATATGGTTGACTCTTAACTGCCCTCTAAAATAGCCTAGCAAGCTGGTCAGTTGTATCAATTGCTACAAGAAAGGAATGAAATTGGTTGGAGCACCCATCATCAACCTCGGCACCAGAATAGACAACAGCAGAAACAGCCCTGTTGATCCTGTGAAGTCCTCTGATCAACATCTGGAGGCAAGTGCCAAAACTGGGAGAGATGTCTTACGGACTAGTCAAGCAACAGCTTTACATAGTCATACTCTCAGAATCATACAATGTCGCAGATACCACCATCAGCAGGCCTATCCCACAAACAGGACAGACCAAGCAGAGGTGACGGCACAGTGGTATACAGTCAGGAGGGAATTACGCTCAGAGTCCTTAACATTGACTCCAATGGCACAAAGTCTCATAGCTTCTGGTTAAACACGAGCACGGAAACCTTCCCTTGGCTGATGATTCAGTACTCCTCCATGTTGAGCAACACTTGAAGGAAGTACCGAGTATGGCAAGGGCACAAAATGTACTTTAGATGGGGGATTTCAACGTCCACCACCAAGCGGCTGAGCAAACACGACTGATTAAACTGGCTGGACCCTAAAGGAGATAGCTGTTAGACTGGGTCTGCAGCAGATGGCGAGAGAACAAGAGGGAAAAGCAAAATCATACTTGAATTATATATAATCAAATGAAAGCTAAATCATTAAGCCTGGACAACTACATCCCTTACCTGTAAGAGTGGTAGCTTTAGAAGAACTTAATTTATGCCAGGTATATACTTTACCTCCATCAATAGCATCAGTAGTTATTGCACCAACTTCTGAATCTTCATCAAATATCTTCCACTGAGTTAACAAGAGCTCTGTTTCGTTGAAACCATTGAAATCATTGGATGCTTCACTGCTGATACTCTCACCTATGTGTTAGCAGAAGAAAGAGTTTCACCTATGTATAAAGTTGATGACCCACCTAGTCAAATAAAATTTCGATTAACCTTTTAAAATCAAAATCATTTTAGATACGTTTTAATTTCACACTTCAAATTATAAGATTATTTTCTTATCAAAACACTTCAACCTGAAATTGGATTTACTAAGATTAATTAAATTGTCGTAATGTCCAAATTGTCCTGTTAATAAAATATTAACTATCGCAAAATAGAAAAAAAGAAATCACAAGATAACCAGGTCACTCCAAACACATAGCAATGCAACAGAAAAAAAATCCCTTGCCACCCAGTGGTTACATGAATGCCCAACACCTCAGCATTTGCCATCTACTGTCAACCAGTAATACATTAGGTACTAGGGACCATTTTATGTGCATATTTGAGTAATCTTTCTCAAATTCCTCCTTCCTATATGACAGGTAATTATTGCAGAATCTATTTGCTTTTACAGCAGAAGTATTCAGTAATACTACTAGTTGACAAAAAACACGATTCTCCTACAAGTTAATCAGGTTTTTATTTTGCACTTTAGGGAGAAATAGGAGTGCACTAACTCTCAAAGTGGTCCATAATGCCTGCTGTAAAAGCAGCAAGTAAAAGTGAGGGGAGACAAATAGATATTTCAGCATTGTGAATTGCTCAAGAGCAACAAATAGCAAAAACCATATAGAAGCCCCACATATATTTTGCAGGACACAGATCTGAAAGTCCGAGAGATGAATCAGCTATAAGGCAAAGTTTGAAAAAAATAGATTAAAACAACTTTGTATTATGGTCCACTTGCCTGCCTTTCCAACAATAGGCAAAAAAAATTACAATTCTAGTGGTGAGATCTTGCCACTAATTGAAAAACATATCTCAAGAACAATGATGCCTTTCCTTTCCTCAAACTGTCCAAGATTTTGTTTTTAAGCTGCTGGCCAAACAAATTCCCTTAAAAGTTGATAGAATAGGGATTCCTCCATTTAAAACTCAAAGCCACATAGTGAAAAAGCAGTAGTTGAACTTCAATCAAAGGTCAGTTGATCCACAAGGACCTTCACCCCAGATATAGCAGAAGAATGTAATTTGAAGTTCTTGGATAGGTCTGTATGTGGAAAACATTAATAGTGCACACAGCATATTTTAATGGAATTGATTCTCCCCTGCAGGGAGGATACTAGGATTGAAGCTGAAAATCTACCTCAATCAAACCATAATAGAATAATTGCAAATTAAAGTGTCAAAGAGCTCAAAACTCACTTTTATTTCTCAAGCTGCTTCTTCCTTGATATAACTTATGTGTTTCTGCCTTACTTTCTAGGTCACCAGGGCTACTGCTCCTACGTATCAAGATCTGCAACAAAAATGCAAGTGAAATATTTAAGTTGCTCTAGATTACCGTGAGAAAGGCATTTCCACCAACTAATTTTGCTTCTTGCACATTGCATGTTATGATTAACAAAATTCACAAAGTTAAGTTTCCGCACAAAGGTATGTGTTTAAGTATCAACACAACAAAATTAACAAGTTTAAAACATTAATGGTACTTCATCAAGAAGGTTGCAACACTTTTATACAAATTATTTCGGAAAAAATAAATTGTCTTGCCTGATCATAACAGTGAAATATTGGTTGATGCATTAACTATTATAAGCCTGTCCTATAGCGAGCTTATTAATCTTGGAGATGTGGGCAAACAAGCTCAGGGTCATTAATTGATAGAGAGTTCAGACATGGTAACAGTGTTCTGGGCAAATGGAAGCTTATCCACCTCAGCTTCAGCAGGATTGAGAGTTGCAGAGTGGAAATGGAGGGGCGGGCACTTTTGGAATGCCGACGGGAATTCTGGAGTATGTATGGGCTGCTTCTCGAACTGGGCACCATCCTGTCTCCTCGTGAGGAACAGACATCTGGAGTGAGGTCAAGATCACTTATTCCTATCACCTTGCCATGGTGCAAAGCACCAATGGCTAAAGCAGTGGTAGACAGATCAAGTGTATTGGATCTGTCTCTCGATAGCAGCTACCAACCTATCCGTGGAGACAGATACATACACAATGATTAGACAAATGACATTAGTGGGTTCCTCCAACCATTGATCCAGCTTCCCTAAGTGTCTCTGAAAAACCTGCCTGCTGCTTCTACGTTCATTTGCACATTATGATGATGTTATTAATGGCCAAGTCCATGGGTCCTCTCTTAGTTAGAGCTGAGGAGGTGCTCGGTCCCTGGCAGTTATCAGATTTTCTTCCTTAAAAAACTGCAGTCATGCCAGTGATGTATTCACTGGAATGAGCTGTTGTCTTTAATCAAGCTTAAACACTCACTAAGGGGTCATTATCTGAGCTGATGAAGCAGACGGAATCCTCTGAGGACGACTCTTTCCTCAGAAATGGAGGATTTGATGCTCTTATGGACTCTGCTTCCTGAGATAATTTGCTCCTCTTCATTGCTTTGGGAACTGTGGACAAGTTCTGGAAAATATCTAGAAAATGATCTTCTCCGAAGCTTGGTTTTCAGTTCTGGACTTGTACTATCAAGAAGATTGTCCTCCTCTGGACTACTTTGGCTGTACAGTAAGATCCCATTTTGAATCTCTAGCCTGCTGCTCTTTTCCAATATTTAATGTAACTGGTCAGCTTACTGCTCTTTGCTTCTCAGTGCTGTGACTGAGAGATCTCAATTACTTGCTAAACATGTGACTGAGAGATCTCAATTACGTGCCTGGGCCAAACATCAAACCTCTGCTGCTTCTGGAATTTGAGGAACCCAATAACTCAGTCATCTTATGATTCTGCAACTGTCTGCACATTTCCTGCATCCTCATCCCCATGAAAATGCCTCCACAGCAACAGGGCACCTTGTACTCAACCCTCAAGCAGTGCCTTGATGGCACCCACTACACTGGTTTGCAGACTCAGAGAGGACTTTGTTGAAACACCATTCTGATATCACCCTAGTAATATCATTATTGACTCAAATTGGCTAAGATGTTGCCATAGAGAAAAAAGCAACAGGCAACCAGCGCCCCCCCCCCCCCCCCCAGGCTCCTGGGTAATTCACAAAAGGCACATGGCTTGAAGACATAGCCTATTCTCTGCAAACAAAGCAATGTATAAATTCACGTCACTTCAAACAACACACTTGAGCTGTTCACAATCGACAAAGCGTGCAAGTTCCCCTTTACTTTCTCCACGGCAGTGCTGCAGCCAATGACACACTTGCCAAATTCACACCATTTTCTCAATTGTTGTGACCATTTCAAATTTGGATTTCTAACATTTGCCCGGATTTGTTTAACAAAAAGCTTTGCCAACACACCAAAATAAAGTTAAGGGCAGATCAATCTTAAATATTGAATAAAGAGACAAGTGTTTCAAACGTTCACTGTTTTTGTGTATCATCTTACAACTGGAGCTTCGGTTTCTTTTCCTTCACATTTTCTGTTTTCAACAGTGGCACTCTTTGAATCAGAATTACTGAAGCTAGCTGAGTGTTCCCTCTTTTGTCCTGTAATAAACACACAATGCATGTGATGTTTAGACAATTGTTACTTGTGCCATGCATGTATCACCCTCTGTGAAAAACTTATCCCTCAGTTCCTTTATAAATTTTTCCCCTCTCACCTTGAACCTATGTTCTTTAGTTTTGGACACACCCACCCTAGGAAAAAGACTTTGACTACTCACCCTATCCAGGCCCTCATGATTTTATAAACCTCAATAAGGTCACCCCTCAGCCTCCAATGCTCCAAGGGAAAAAAGTCTTTCCTTACAGCTCAAACGCTCGAGTCCGGGCAACATCCTTTTATATCTTTTCTGCACTCTCTCAAGTTTAATAATATCCTTCAAGAAGTGGGGGAGGGTACAAGTGTTAACATTTATAAGGCAACTGGATGGGTATACGAATAGGAAGGATTTAGAGGGCCATGGATCAAATGCTGGCAAATGGGACAAGAACAGATGTTTCCGTCCTGTTTGACTCTCCTTTCCAAACTTTATATGCATCTTGTTGATAAAGGAGGTCTTTTAGGTTTACTGGTTTAATACTTCTGCTCTGTATACAATACCAACTTTTTAAATAAAATCTTGGGACAGCACGCCATTATCTTACATGCAAATGTTTGCAACATTAAAATACACAAAACTCATAAATGAAATATATATTGATATGCAAAAAGTCCCATGGCTTGAACACATTTTTGTTTTCAGACAATAGACTCTGACATATAAAGGTTCATAAAAAGTTGTTGAGAAAACAATGGAGTAAGCTATATTTGTTTTTGAAATAGCTTGTACATTATTCAACCATCTTCAATTGTTTGATCCAGTACATGTAGGCCAAAATATACATTCAAAAGAAATCAGCACTTTTCTAAATATTTCACCAAATGGGTTCTGAGGAAAATGAAGTCAAAGAAATAGCAGACTTTGCACTGGAGATTGATATTTCCATCCCTTGCAAAGGGCAGATGACTCCTTGCATTTCAACAATGACCCAAGTTCATAAAGTTTGTTGCCAGGAAATTGATGCGAAATTTAATTCCGTTGTATAGCACATTACCCCAGCCCCCTGGTAAATCCAACCTAGGAATGACTAATGTTTTATAGTCTTTAGCTAGGAATTTTATTCTTCCAAGGCACGCACTTTCGATATTTTATGCTGTTGTGATCCCTTAATGCAATCACATCATTTTCACTTTTAGCATCATGTTAATTATAAGTGACATTCAAAAAATCCTACTTTCCCGCACAAAAGAAAATCTTAAATGCTGGTGCAGAATGTTTTTGTATTTCTTCACAATACCTTGCATCAGGTCTGAATGCAGTTGTTCAGCAATGTCAGGGGTACTGCTGCTGTGGGTGAGCTTTTGTTCTTGATTTAATGTTGAACTAGACATCAATTCTTCTGCGTCTGGTGTAGTTTCAGATTGTTGGAATTCTTCATCTTCTATACGCACATAATAAAATGTGGATAAGTGAAAGCAGAGCTTTTTTTTCTCAAAAATGCTCTTCACAAAAACATTTTGAATTGATATAAAATCTTAGCTCCTACAAAGCAAAACAACTTCTCATTTCCTTTTTAAATTTCAGACATTTTTGAGGGCATGTCTATTCAAATTCACTGACTAACCTTGTTAAAGCCAATCGGTACATATCA
The DNA here is from genome assembly GCF_004010195.1 of Chiloscyllium plagiosum. Lineage (NCBI taxonomy): Eukaryota > Metazoa > Chordata > Chondrichthyes > Orectolobiformes > Hemiscylliidae > Chiloscyllium > Chiloscyllium plagiosum. The sequence goes on from NC_057718.1 coordinate 91,867,507, forward strand.
ATGCACCAAATACAATGTCTCAATTTCTTGCATGACAAGGAATTTGTAATGCAATGCAACAAAATATACAAATTGGATTCTATCCTGTGATTGCAGGTTTGCTGAAGAAGTGAAAGTGAATCCTAATTCCATTTCCAATCCAAAGCAAAACTTCAAGCCAAACATCCTTGCTTTGAAAAATTAAGCACCATGCACAATCTTCACCCCATTGTAACAATACTCAACCAACATGATAATGTTTTGTTTAAAAACAGCAGGAACTCTAAGCTGTATTGGGTTTTTTTTTTAATGGAGTGCTGTCTTACCAGATTAATGAAATAAAACTAAACACATATAGAAAAATTGCAATCCAAAACACCAGTCCAAAATAAGCTTTATATTAGTGGGTAACTTTATGAAAGAAACTATATCATCACACTGCAATTAGGTTTATAAAACATGTTCACATTGCCCTGTGAGAACAACGATTTCAGGTTTCTTTTCATTTTTGTATAATGCACATTTGAAGATTCAGTCCATTTCCTAAGGCAATGCCCACTAAATGTAAACTACTGAACTATTTTTGTAAAAGTTTTTGCATATAACACGTATCTGATGCATGGACCACAATCATTTTAAAATAGTGCATTTTATGTGTAAAAGTTTTACCCTATAGTAATTATTAAAAATATACTAAAGAGACATGTGGACTGAGCATTCTTGAACCATCTGGTATTTGTAATCAACAGTTTTCTAACAAGATTAGCTACGTTTAGACTTTAAGCAATGACAAAATGCAACAGAACCTCTGATTAAAAAATAAATATTTAAGATTTTTAAAAAATAAAAATTGAATATTAATAAGATTGAATAAAATTACAGAAATACAACTGTGAGCTTAACAGCTATTAACATCGAAAAGCTTATAAATCAATTGACAGCAAAGGATTTCCAATCACCGTTTGACAAAAATAAATGGGCCATAACAATTACTGATGTGCAACAACTATCCACAGAAGAAAGCCAATTTGTCCAAAAGCAAGATTTCTTAATTCTTTGAGCTAAATTCATTCTCATCTGTAGATGGTGCTTGGGCCTCAATTAATACAATTTAAGTATCAAACAGGAACCAATTTCATTGTTACTGCTAACGTTCTCTCTCCTGTTAGTTTTGAAGACTCTGAAAAAAGTGTATAACTAAAAGGAATTAGTCAAAAACAATAGAAGAGCAAATTTTAGCCTTGAAAACACAAGAATGGATTTATTAATAACGGTTTTTCCCTCAGAAAGTATAAGAAATATATGTTTGTCCTGTGCATTTGTTTATTATAAAGATTAAAATGTCACTGAGGATATTAATTATTAACATTGACCCAAGAGCAGTGTAGCGACATTCAAAAATTATAAATTGGGTATTGACTAAATATACATTACACACATTTCAGTGAACATTCATCAGTACGCAATACTATAAATGCTAGGTGGAAAGAAACTAAGAATAGAGTGAAGAAATTAAGAGATAGTATGAAGAAATACAGCTTTGAGTACAATACCTGACAGTTTCTGAGAAGAGGAGGCATGAGTGATACCAGGTAAGAGAGAGGTCACAGTGTGAAGCAGCAGAGGCACACTTTTAGTGCTTGGCAAAGCCTCATAAAGATGTACACAGTTGCTGATAGATTGGCTTCGCTTAGCTTCCAAAGAAATAAAGCAAGCAAAGAAAATTACAATTGATAAATATATGCATATATTATAAATATATTTTTTATAAAAGCCAAGGATATCACTGTCCTGTTACTGTTCAGCTTCATCTCCCTACTGATTGTATATCAGTCATTTTAAAAATGCTTACGAATTGAAAATCTATAACACGTGCAGGTGGCACAAGATCAAATACCGTATTTCTTATAATGCAGAAAATCTCCTCGTCTGGTTCAGTCCCAGGACGATACACATCAAAGAATGCATTTGTAGGTTTGTGCAGTTTTAACACACTTTGAGGCATGTAAGTAGACAGGATCAAACAGAGAATTTTGAGTATATATAGTGACATTAAATGAACATCCCAACTTGTTTTACAACTGTTATCAAATAAAAATCTGATACAAGTCACAAGAAGAAATTAGTGCAAATGGCTAAATAAAAGTTTTAAGCAGCAAACAAAGGAGGAGAGATGGAAAAGCACGTTTAGCGAGGGAATTCTAGCATTTAAGACCATGGCAGCTGAAGGTACTATCAGCAGGAGATAGGTAAGCTGAACTTGATGCATTTTAAGATGTAACCACCAGAGATTTGAATGGCTTCAAGTTTAGAAAAGGTAAAAAAAAAAAATCAGGAAAGTGTCCAGGAATGCCTTCAAATAATCAAGTCCAGAGGTAACAAAAGTCAGTGTACAGTTTTCAGCAGCATATAAGCTAAGGAAATGGCAGAGATAAGTGATGCAACAGAGACAGAATTACATGCTTAGTGATGGAGGAGATATGTTGTAGGAAGCCCATGTAAGGTGGTGTCAAAATCAAGGTTCATTGCTTAAGACATTGTGTTATCACATTGGTCAGCCATCAGACTTAAGTTTACTACTGGCTGTCCAAAGAAAACTAACCTAATGTTGTAAATGAAACCATAAATTTCTAACAGTCATGGCCATGGATCATAACCCCAGATCAGAAAGGCTGGATAACTTAGGAGTTTTGTCACTGGAGCGCAGGAGGTTGAGAAGCTTATGGCCTTATTGAAGTTCATAAAATAATGAGGGGTATAGATAGAATTAGAAGTTGTTTCTTCCTTAAGATGGGGAATTTCAAGACGAGAGGGCACATTTTTAAGATGAGAGGAGGGAGCTTTTAAAAAGGCCTGAGGAACAAATTATTTATTATTTACACAGAGAATGGTTCACATGTGGAATGAACTTCCTGAGAAAGTGGTGGACATGGGTACAATTACAATGTTTAAAAGGCATTTGGATAAGCACATGAATAGGAAAGGTTTGGAGGGATATGAAACAGCAGCAGACAGGTGGGGCTAGTTTAGTTTGGGATTACGTTCAGCATAGACTGGTTGGACCAAAGGGTCTGTTTCCATGTTGTATGACTCCACGAGACATTGACTCCACAATTCAGTGAAATCATGGTTAATCTGATAATCCTTAACTCCTATCTTTCCCCATAATCCTTGATTCCTTTACTGATTAAACATCTGTCTATGTAATCCTGGATTACAGTTTACAACCTACCCCAAACAGCCCTCTATTGGTAAATAATTCCACAGATTTATTACCTGTAGTTCTTTTATCTCTGTTTTAAGTAAACCTTACCTTGAGATTATGACCTCTGGTCCTAGCTTCTCCCACAACAGGAAACCACATCTTAGTGTATACGCTGTCAAGACTTCAAAAAGATCTTACATATTTCAAAACAGTAAATCACATTCTTGTAAACTCTAACAAGAAGCAGCTCAACGTCGCTTCATGAAATATTTCGACACCTAGAATCCACGTCGTGAGCATTCGCTGGACTACCTTCAATGCCAGCATATCTTTTCTTTGATAAAGGGACCAAAATTGCATTCTAAGTGTGCCTCATTTTACTCCATTCCCTTTGGGAAAAAAAGGGCAACATTCCATTCATCTTCTCTATTACTTGCTGAATTAGCCTTTGGGATTTATGCACAAGGTCCCCCTTAATCCATCTGTGGTGCAGCTTCCTAGTCTTTCTCCATTTAAGTAATATTCAGTTCCTCTACTGTTTCTGACAAAGTGCATTAGCTCAGATTTTCCCACATTATGTACCATCTACCAAATGTTTGGTCACTTAATTAACCTACAGGGAGGTTCCATAGAAAGAAACACAAACCTTGTCCCTTGGAGTATCTCAGACTATAAACACGATGAAAGAAAAGACAACAGTCTGGGCAACAGACATTTTTGCATTTTCCCCTTTCAAGCATTCACAAGGACAAAGATTAAACAAGAGTTTGAATCCTGGCCTGTGCATCCTAGGAGGTGCTAATGAGCACGGTAACAGGCCAAGGTCTATGTGCATGCTAGAACACTGAGTTGAATGCATGCATACGTGTGCATTGAGGTGCTTGTGCGCACTTGCCTGGGTTTAGGTGCAAGAGTGCTGCGAGTCTCAGTCAAGAAAAACCCATCAGCGAATCACCCCTGTAATATAGGAAGATCATACTCTGTGCGAGAAGTCAGTTCAGAAGGAAACAGGACACAAGAATTTCATGGAACTCAGAAATCCAAAATTATTGAAAGCAAGTGCTCAACTCTCAAAGTTCTGCTCTCAAATATAACAGACTTATCTGCATACCTTTCAACTTTTAATTTTAAAAAAATTCTCATCTGCAAACAAATTATCACCGTAACTCACTAGCACACACTTGACGTTTAACCACCTCAGCCCGCAAAAGCTCAGACAGAATTCAAACACTTAATCCCTAGGTATTCTTGAAAGGCGAAAACACAAACTTATCTCTTGCTGAGACCGTATGTGTGTTATTATTTCGTTACATTTATTAACTAAAGAGAAAATGTGTTAACTTATGAGGACTTTGATAAATTGGCTGCTTTTAAATAGATTCATCTGGCCTGTGAGAAAGGGGCCAAGGGGAGAGGATCATTTTTAATTTATGTTGTCACAATCATCCAAGGAAGTGGAGGATTCCAGGTGAATAAAGGTGGTGGGTTTTTTTCACTTTAGCTGGACATCGACAATTTTTAGTATCCTATCTGGAACCATAATAATTTGGGGAATCTCACCTGGGAACTGGTCATAACACAACCAAGAGAATCAGCTCAACATCACACATCCAATACATTCTTCATTTTTTGCCTAACTAACCAACATTTTGACATTTCACTGTTTATTACCAACATAACTGTATAAAAGTTGTAACTATCAGGAGATCAGAAATGACCAGAATGTACACTATATTAAAGTGAAATGTTAGATTTCTTTCTCTCCTTAGTCTTTCATGGGATTCAGGCATCAATGTTAAGGCCAGCATTGGTTACACATCCTCATTTGCCCTTAAACAAAGTGGCCATTTCAGAGGGCATTTAAGAATCAACCACATTGTTCGCCTTGGTTAAAGCAAATTGTGGAAAGTTAATAAATAATCCTGGAATATTTTAAATCAGTGGCTATAATAATAAGCAAATGCAAAAAATCATTTAAGGGGAAATGAAAAACTCAACACTCCACTATGATATATAATATTGATGGCATCTATTCAAATAAATTTGTGACACTGATTGTCACAATAACCTAAACACAATCTACACACTGATTACACCTCAAAATATCTAGCTAGCAAAGTTACTTATACTTTATAAGATATTACAACTATACTTTGTGGTAAAATATTAAAAGTCGGCCATACTCCTAACAAAAGCATTATACTGAACTGAAGGTGTGAAGAGATTAAAAATCTCAAAACTTGGCAAGATCATTTTTAGTTAATTATCCATAACTAGCTAAATTCAGAGGAATGTAACAAGTTCAAATGACTAATATAGCTTTTGTAATGGAATGTTAGATCTTTTAACCAGAAATTGTACTTTTTGCATTTTCTTCGCCATTTTCTCAATGATGGGGATAAAGAAAAATTATAGTTGCCATTTGAACTGTGCCAGAAATCTCTCACATAGCAAAACATATTACTGATTCTCACCTCGTGGGAAATCCAATTAGACAAACTATTCATCATAAAGGACAGTGGATATAGCAAAAGTCCACTTTATCTCTCTTAAGACACACATGCAGTGTATTTGAAAAGGCACTCATTATTAAAGATGTCCATCTGGCAAAGCTGTATGCCTTTTGACAACTAATTACATCAAATGACAGTAATAAAAATATCAACACGAAGAATCTTGTTAAAAAGAAGTTTTTAGTCGGTCATTATTTATTAAAAAGAACTCAAATGGTTTTACAAATTTGGTCTTAATTGGAAAAAAAGCTAAAGAAATGCAAAAATTATCTAGTGTGAAAACTGAAGGGTTTATGAAAAACAAACATGCTAATTACACCAATTTGTTAACTATCAATGGGAATGGATTTGTTTGCCAATAGCTTTGTAGTCCTGTGGAAGCCAGGATTGCACCTGAGAAAGTGAATATGTACCATCTGCTTGCCCTTTATGTTTAGACTTCACTCTTCAAAAGGAAATTTTAAAAAGTCTACTGTTTCAAGTTCTACAATTAATAATAAAAAGATCTCTATGGCTAATAGAGTACACATTTCTCTGTACATTGAACAGCAAACAAAAGGAGGACTTCTATGGATAATTCTGTGTAAGAAATAATGACACAACACAGTAGATTGAAAAGAACCTTATGGTCGGTCCACTCTCCTGCAACTAACATAATTTCAAAACCCACGCTATCCAAGTCCAGGTACACTGGGTGCTTCCACATAGTCTTTTCACTCAGATTCCTTTCAGGCCTGCAATTTAGCAATAACATCCAAATGGACACCAAAAGCTGGGCCTCTTGACAGAAATAGAGTATAAGCCAAACAACACTTAAGTAGATGTAGCAACACAAGCTATACAACATCATTATATTATGGCAATTAAGGGACGATTATAGAAGCCTAATGAGCATGTACTAAACTTCAACGTTCTCCCTTGAATATATATATTTTATTTAAAGTGTTTCAAAAATATCAATTTATGCTTTGTATGGATCAGGTTATTTATCTATATAATTGGAATTCATTCTGCAAATTAATTCCCATCCAGTATAACTAAAAATAGAACTCTAATTATAGTTTATGTTAAACACTTTCAACAGTAAGCTACAAAGTGAACTTAAAGCAAGAACATCTTGCTGTAGAAGGGCTTACCACATATGGTTCTGCAATTTAAAAATGCCGTTTTGATCATATATTCATCTACATTTCTGATCAAAATTGTAAATGAGTCACCACTAACTACAAGAAAATGAACTCATGCAGTAATACAAGATGCAAACATAATTAAAAAGAATTACTATTAACATTGACTGAAGAATGCAATGTAAAGATCTGAAAGCAATTTACAGAAAAGTAGGAAGTATAAATATGTTCTGTAATATGGTGTGTATGCATGAGGTCACATTTAGAATGAACAGAACTATGATGCAGCCCTGTCATACACAAGATTTGGAGATGCCGGTGTTGGACTGGGGCGTACAAAGTTAAAAGTCACACAACACCAGGTTATAGTCCAACAGGTTTAATTGGAAGCACGCAGGCTTTCGGAGCGCCGCTCCTTCATCAGATGATTGTAGAGGACACAGAATTTATAGCAAAAATTTACAGTGCGATGTAACTAAAATTATACATTGAAAAATACCTTGATTGTCTGTTGAGTCTTTCATCTGTTCGAATACCATGATAATTTCATTTCTTTCATGTGTAAATCACAAAACCTTTTTTCAAAGTTGCATTCTCAGGTTAGCTGGAAAAACGGGTGTTAGCTAGACAATATATCTAGCTAGACACCTTCAACATATTGTCTAGCTAACACCCATTCTTACAGCTAACCTGAGAATGCAACTTTTAAAAAAAGGTTTTGTGATTTACACATGAAAGAAATGAAATTATCATGGTATTCGAACAGATGAAAGACTCAACAGACAATGAAGGTATTTTTCAATGTATAATTTTAGTTACATCGCACTGTAAATTTTTGCTATAAATTCTGTGCCTTAGAATTGTGTCCTCTACAATCATCTGATGAAGGAGCGGCGCTCAGAGAACACAGGGGCTAGACACCTTCAACATATTGTCTAGCTAACACCCATTCTTACAGCTAACCTGAGAATGCAACTTTTAAAAAAAGGTTTTGTGATTTACACATGAAAGAAGTGAAGCTATCATGGTATTCGAAGACTCAACAGACCATCAAGGTATTTTTCAATGTATAATTTCAGTTACATCACACTGTAAATTTTTGCTATAAATTCTGTGCCTTACAATTGTGTCCTCCACAATCACCTGAAGGAGCGGCACTCCAAAAGCTAGTGTGCTTTCAATTAAACGTGTTGGACTATAACCTGGTGTTGTGTGATATTTAACACTGTCATACACAAGTTGCATGAGAAAATCTGCCTGAGAAAATCAGAGGATATGCCCTGTTGGGTGTAGTTGGAATGAAGCCAGAAAATTTATGTTTCATTAATATAGACTAATCAAAATGATGTAGTAGAAGAGAGAAAAGTAGCAGGAAAATGAAGAAATACAAATTCAGGACAGTGAGCAACATTACTGTCACAAAGTTTGGCAGCACGGTGGCACAGTGGTTAGCACTGCTGCCTCACAGCACCAGAGACCTGGGTTCAATTCCTGCCTCAGGCGACTGTCTGTGTGGAGTTTGCACATTCTCCCCTTGTCTGTGTGGGTTTCCTCCGGGTGCTCCGGTTTCCTCCCACAGTTCAAAAATGTGCAGGTTAGGTGAATTGGCCATGCGAAATTGCCCATAGTGTTAGGTAAAGGGAGGGGTAAATGTAGGGGAATGGGTCTGGGTCGGTGGTGGGTCGGTGGGGACTTGTTGGGCTGAAGGGCCTGTTTCCACACTGTAAATAAGTAATCTAAGTAAGTAAGTAAGTAAAGTTTAATAATCTTTGAGAAGCTGGTCGAAAGTGATGGGAAGCATTTTATGTATCTCTATAGTAATAATGCATTACAAGAGGGAAGACAACAGATCTAAAGGTAATTTACAAAGTCAAGGATGTTAAGTAAAAGCTCTTGCAAGAAAAAGATGACGACAATGATTTTGAGGGTACTGGAAGCAAAACATCCTAGTGACAGGTTGACAATATGATTAAGGGTTGGTCAATTCTGGGGAGTTCAGGAATAATGAACTAGGTTAGAAAGCAATAAAGGGATGAAGTGGTGGTTTAACGGAGAAAGAGCAAACTGCACTATGATAGAAGCAGTAGAAGCTAACAAAGTGGGCAGGAAAGTGGTAAGGAAAGGGCCAGTTAAAGGACTTGAAAAAAATTCTGAAAACAAACCAAACATTCAACATCCAGTTACTTGATAATTCTCAAAAAATTTAAAATACCCTATAAAAACAGGCAGAACAATACTTCAAACTGGAGAAATACTTGGCTTCAATCAAAAAATTATGTAGTTCATGAACAAATTCGGTCTTCAGTGAGCTTACCTGTTGCTTTCTGACGAACAATATTTCTGGCCTTTTCAACTCCAGGGGCACCAGAGGTAGTTGCACTTCTAAATCGCATATGCTCTTGTGTGCCATCAGTCTGACTCCTCCAACTCAGAGAAAAGGACCTACCTACTGCATTTACTTTACTAAGATCTTGATGTACACCTTAAAAGTTAATGATGCATAAATAGGTGTTTAGTCCCACATATTGTTAATTTGTCAACATCTTATTGTTAAATAATACATACAGCATTCCTACACAAGAACTGAGATCACAGAGTTCACAAACGGCTGATAATACATTGAAATGTGAATTTTGGATATTCTTAAAATTAATAAGATAATTTATAATCAATTGTATTCGACATACAAGTACACTTTTTCACCTCCATTTTCTACTACGTTTTGAATTGGCTGGATGTGCAGAAGCAAATACAGCAAATGTCAATCTTCTATGATATGCTGTCAGACACTTTGTCCCCTCCATCATTATTCAGAAACATCAGAATATACTTCCATTCTGACAACACACTGATAACAGGATTAGTATACCTGACCAGACTGATGTTGACATCTGGGCCATATTCCCTCTAATTCTTAAAATCACAGCCCTCCAAACAATTTTAGTTGTCGAAATTTTGTTACCTCTTCCTCTTTGTTTCTTTTCCTTTTGCTCACTTAGCTTGTCCAGTGGTAAATCATTCATATCCAGGCTGTACACACATCTTGCCAACACCACAGTGAGAGAATCCATAATTTTTGCCCATTCAGTAATCAGTTCATTCCAGGTAGTGAGTGAAGAAAGCACAGACAGGAGCTCATCCCATAGTTCCCGTGAGATGTACACACTTAAATTAGCCCGAATCCAGGCAACAATGAGAGTCTGCAGAAAGAAAAAATAAAGATTTATGATGCTGTAATGAAATCTTTTTAAGTTTGAGTACAAATCCACACAAATAAAGCAAAAAATATATACAATATCAAAAGCCTTTATTTTAACCGTGATTGCACATCGGCAAAATAAAGCATAGTAACCCAATCACGATAAACTGTCGCAGCACAAATCGCAACTCTATGTTAAAAACCTTGACGTCTAAGCAGCACAAATAACAAACTGTAACAATTCACTCTTAATTTACTTCTTTAAATAATGTTTTGAAGTGTGATGCTTGTTATTCAATTTCATGTCAAATATTTACACTTTGATTGAACAAAAATTGAGACAATTAAGCTCTAAATTTCATGTTCTCATTGCCATGTTACAAGCAATTAAATCACTTCAAATCTAAACTGGGTCAACACTTTCAGGTGTTGTCATTATACTTGCGTTTGTCGTAAATTCTTGGGTATGCGTATATCAGTCGTATAAACTAATCATATAAATTGGTTCTTAATGACATTATTTTATGCAATGAAGATGTGTGACCTCTCTAACTCAGCACTGCATTTTCTTCCTTGACATTCACGACTGCTTGGATCATTATTACTTTAATATGCTAGTCTCAGCAAAGCTCATGATTCCTTTTTAAGAAGGCTAATATAAATGGACCACTGCTCCATTATCCCCACGTAGCCTTTTTCTGTAAGTTTTCCAAAAAAACAAACAATATTAGAAAATATTGTTCCAGTTGTACCCAATAAAGACAAGCTGAATAACCTACTTACTTCATTTCACCAATAATCTCATTATTCCACACAATTCCCACTTCCTCAACCCCAACATCCAATTCACCTCACATTTATTTTGCAAAAAAAAAACTGAATTGTGAAATTCAAAATGATGGCAATTGAATTGAATTTCACCCATCCCAGTTGCATCTCTCTCTCTCTGAGACCCTGTTGCTTATTTTTATTTATTTGTTTTGTTTTAAAGCATAACTTGCCTTTGGATAAAGATAAATCAACTGAATAACTTAAAGCAGAAGATTTTAAAAAATTAAGAAGATAGTGCAAAGATTTTGTGGAATTGCAAATATGGAATATGGTACAAACGCATCCAAAGCTATGAAGAAAATTCCAACAAACGTCAGCATTCATGATCATTGTTGAGATTTCTAGGCAACCCTGGAATGCTTCGAATCAGTTTAAACAAAAACAATATTAAAAACTACAATAATAAAATGAACTTAACAAAATGGCAAAAACGGCACACAGCAAAAGATTAAAATTTGCAGTTTAGAACACTAGAATTCTTCAGAGAAAATCTTACGCCCTGTGCATTTTGCTCTCCCCATCACTTGATGTTTGCTGCTCTATGGTTAAATTCAGACAGACTGTCATTACATCACAGCTTGTACACAGCAGGAGAGCTGTGAAACCACATACTGGAGGGAAGATCCACACTTTTGACTCACTGCCTTGTGTGTTGAAAAGAAGCAAAAAATGCCCAGAGTGAAGAGAGAAATGGCAGAAAAGCAGTAGTCTTTATTGAATGCTAACAAAAATGGCTTTTGGGCCAGAAGTTAGTTTAGTTCTTGAAGATCAAATACCTTCAAAGGATGTTAACTACAATGTTATGATGCCAGCTGATGGTAATATTGGACTAGTCTGGTCTAAAAATGAAACCTGGCATGATGGATTAAAAGTTTTATTTTTATTGTTTCGTTACTGGTGGCGATCAGTCATTGGTATCTTTGTGCAAAATATGGGCAAAGTTCGTTTAACAAAAGAACAAGTTTTAAAAAATGATAAAATAGAGCTATGTTAAATAAAAGTTCAGAAAAAAATTAACAAAAAACAGCAAAAAGAAAACCTGAATCCCTTCCGCAGCAATTTCCTTTACAAACACTTCACCCCAGTGAAGTAACAATTCTATTTTAATTGTTTAATTTCTGACTTAATTGACAAGGTTGCAAATATTCCCCTTCAGGTACTTTCTATACATTCACCAGATATGATCGTCTCCATGAGAAACAAAGTCACTGGCTACCTCACTTACTGTTCTAACAGAACTTGAAGAAAAGCCCTGTGTAACACTTAAAACAGTTAAGAACTTTTTTCCACCCAGCTATGAAAGCTCAGACTGTCACAAACCCCTCACACCTCCAACACTCCAATGTCTTTCTGTATGCTGCAAAATGTCAACTTGGTAAAGAATTCATCAATTAACTCCCCAGGTAATGTACCTAGTCATTTATTATATAAGTGATGCTTTTTTTTTTAGAAATTATGGTTGAAAATATTCAAAATGACTTTCTGATCGCTTAAAAGAAACAAGTTACCTTCACGGACTTAAAACCAAAAAACCTACTTATCTCAACTATAAAATCCAAATTTCTAAATGATAGTATAAACTTTTATCACAATATACTTGGTAGTTGATGTAAGTTTGCTCATTGAGCTGGAAGGTTTGTTTTCAGACGTTTTATCACCATACTCGGTAACATCATCAGTGAGCCTCTGGTGAAGCATTGATGGTATGGCCTGCTTTTTATTTATGTGTTTAAGTTTCCTTGAGTTGGTGACAGCATTTCCTGTGACGATGTTATTTCCTGTTCTTTTTCTCAGGGGGTGGTAAATGGGATCCAAGTTGGTGTGTTTGTTGATAAGTGTTCCGGTTGGAATGCCATGCTTCTAGGAATTCTCGCATGTCTCTCTCTTTGACTTGTCCTATGATGGATGTGTTGTCCCAGTCAAAGTGGTGCCCTTCCTCAACTGTATGTGAGGATACTAGTGAGAGTGGGTCATGTCTTTTTGAGGCTAGTTGATGTTCATGTATCCTGGTGGCTAGATTTCTGCCTGTTTGTCCAATGTAGCGTTTATTACAGTTCTTACAAGGTATTCCAACTGGAACTCCATCAACAAACACATATACTTGGATTCCATTTACCACCCCCTGAGAAAAAGAACAGGAAATTACAGCACCAACCCAAGTAAACCTAAACACAAATCAAAAGCAGGCCATGCCACCAGTGCTTCACCAGAGGCTCACTGATGATGTTACCTAGTATGGTGACAAAACATCCAAAAACAAACCTTTCCAGCTCAATGAGCAAATTTACATCCAGAACCCAATCTGAGTTACAAATCTTCTCAAAGCTTGCTAATACTTGGTAGTAATAAAACTGTAGCATTCAGTGTTATGCCAATGTTAACAATGATGAAAATCAAAATCAGACTTTAGAAAGCAACTTGTTTATCAATTTTAATGCAAAATTCAAGGTCATTTAATAATCAACTCTTTTATTCAATATCCTGCATTTGAAGGTTTCTATTAAATTTCTCAGAGTGGTTTTATTAAATGCAACACCTAGCAAAAGGAACAACAGATCAACAAAAGCCTTGCTTTTGTACTACCATAGATACTGTCTGTACATTGTTGCATTACTGAATCCTTATACTACACAAAACAATACAGTGGAGCCGACTTATAACGAATGTGTACTTATAACAAAGTGTACTTAACACAAAATAAGGTAATACTCAGTTATGATGAAATTATTTGTATATTACAAAATCTGACAAGCAACCACTACATTAAAATAATTACTTCAAAAATAATCTGGCCTGTTTATTCAAAATCCACCAATTTTTTAAAATCTTTAATGAATTTCCCCTGAACTGAATGAATTGCTAGCCATTTTCAAGGGGCAGTTAACAGTCAAACCCTTTCTGTAGGTCTGGAGGCATATGCCAGCCAGACTAGGTAAGGAGGACAGATTTCCATCCCCAAAATACAGTTGAGAACCAGATTTCGATTTTGTTTTACAACAATCGATGGTAGTTTCATGGTCATCATTACCAAGATTAGCTTTATATTCCAGATTTTGTTCTCAATTTAAACTCCACCAACTGCTGCAGTAGGATTTAAGTCACGTGCTCAGGACATGATCCCAGGCCTCTGAATTACTAGTGCAGTGACATTATCACGATACCACCATGTCCCCAGTTTTTAAAAATATCCACTAGTTTCAGTTGTAGGAAACAGAAACTTGGAATCAATTATCTTGGATAGGATATGGTTTATAGGCAAGTTTGCAGTTTAAACAGAGGCTATAACTCAATGCATCTTGGCTTTTGTGCATACCTTTATCCTCTTTCAATTTCTTGTGTAGTTTTGTGCCACAGTCATTGACCTCCAAGCAACAAGAATCCTTGTTCTGGTAAAAGCTTCTTAGACCTTATTATCTTGCAGACAGCTCTGGAGAATTATTAATTAGCAGCAATCAATTCTGAAAATTACAGATGAATACTTAACTGCCACTGCACAGACACTGCAGTGTCCTCCTATAACTTGCACCAAGGTTTCAGTTTCCATTACACGGCGTCAGTTTGGTTTTAATTTTCTTAAAAGTGTTAAGTTCAATTTTACTCGTGGGTTTACCTTTTCTATTTCTATGTCAGTTTCACTTGCAGTTCAGCTTGTTTTGAGGATAATCTCAAAAAACACAAAATTAAACTCTGAAATAGAGATTCCCTCACAAAAGAAATCATTTAACCTATCCCTCCTTGGACAAAATATCAGTTAGTAATAGGTCAAGAACAAAAATTGAATAGTGGGAATTTTGGTGGGAATGAGATTAAGGAAGTGATCCCATATCTTTCAAACAAGAAAAGATCAACAAGTGAAGATGATACATGGAAGATAAACTTCAAACAAATGGATGTTCAAGGCTAATTCAGGAGGAGTGTGAGAAAGGTTTGACTTTGTGAAAGTAGGATTTGGAAGCAGCAACAGATGCTCTGAATGAATGGTCTCTAGCTCAGTACCAAACTAGACCATAAGCTGTTCATACTTATTAGAGTTAAGGATATGGGACAGTGGAGAGACATTTAAGGAATTGCACCATCCCAAAATGCTGATAAAGCATTAACGTTTTTAAATTATGGGCTTGATTTTCCAAGTGACAATCTGCAAGAAGTGGCCTCACATCTCTGACAGGTGATTGTGATCAAGACCTCAGAAGTGCAGAGTCAGAATTCCGTTCTGACAGTTCCCTCTCATGCAGAGTTGTCAGAGGAAGGCAAATCACGTCCTCCTTTCATAACAGTCAGCTACCATTTTCTGAAGTTTAAAGATCCAGAATCACCTTTACAGTTGGTTTAAAATGCTAAGTACACAAGAGAAATGAGAGGTTGGGGGGGGGCAGCAATTTCCTGGATAATTCTTTGGAGTTTGTCGCAAAGATGATTTTGCAGGTTACCCATTTGCAACTTCCACCTAAACTGGAATAACATCTGCCTCTGTGAATTGCCCGGTGTGTATTTTGACATTAAAAGTTGCTTCAAGAATGTTTGTTATTATTGGCCATCAACGATGATATCTTGAAATTATCTTCATTCTCTAAGATGATCTAAAATTGCTGGGCTTTAGAGAAACGGGATTAAGTTTCGTCCAAGTCAACCATATTTGATGATGGATAGTAAAGCCAGTTGTTGTGGTCCTGTTCGCCGAGCTGGGAATTTGTGTTGCAGACGTTTCGTCCGCTGTCTAGGTGACATCCTCAGTGCTTGGGAGCCTCCTGTGAAGCGCTTCTGTGATGTTTCCTCTGGCATTTATAGTAAAGCCAGTTTTGTGCCAGGCTCTTTGATGGCTTTCCTCCATGAGCTTGGGAACAAAACTGGGTTTATACAAAAGGAAACAACCAAGATGGGAGACAAGTCAAAATTGAAGTGCACCCAACACCATGGTATTTAGGGCGGCACAGTGGCACAGTGGTTAGCACTGCTGCCTCACAGCGCCGGAGATCAGGGTTCAATTCCCGCCTCAGGCGACTGACTGTGTGGAGTTTGCACGTTCTCCCCGTGTCTGCGTGGGTTTCCTCCGGGTGCTCCGGTTTCCTCCCACAGTCCAAAGATGTGCAGGTTAGGTGAATTGGCTATGCTAAATTGCCCGTAGTGTTAGGTTAGGGGTATGGGTGGGTTGCGCTTCGGCGGGGCGGTGTGGGCTTGTTGGGCCGAAGGGCCTGTTTCCACACTGTAAGTAATCTAATCTAATCTAATCTATCCATCACAACAGTTTGCTTACTCACGTTATTAAATAAATTGCAAGATAAAATGTGTAATAAGCATGAATTCAAATATTTTGGAAATTCGGTGAACCAAAACTGTAATTTCAATTTCAAGCAATTTTAGGGAATTTCTAATTTGAATCCTTAATAAAATGTAAATTTAATAGAATCAACAAAAAAAATAAATGCATTCATGCTACACTCAGTCATGTCACACAAATAAGAGACAATCTAACCATTGCATCTTGACATTCAATAGTGTTGCCATCACTGAATTCCCCTCTATCAACATAGACCAGAAACTCCACTGGATTCACTAGTGCCTACAAGAGCAGGTCAGAGGCTTGGAATACTGTGGTGAGTAATTCACTTCATGACTGCTTAAAGCAGTCCATCATCTACAAGGCACAAGTAAGGAGTGTGATTGGAACACTGAATGGGTGCAGCTGCAGCAACATTCAAGAAGCTTGAAACTATCCAGGATAGAGCAGTCCATTGATTGGCACTGCATCCACAAACACCCACTCCATCTACCACTGATGCTCAGTAACAGTGTGTATTATCTACAAGATGCACTGAAGAAATTCAAAAATCCTCAGACAGCACTTTCCCAAACTATGATCACTTCCATCTTGAAGGGCAAAGGCAGCAGATATATGGGAATACTACCACCTTCAAATTCCCTTCCAAGCCATTCACCATCCTGACTTAGAAATATATCACAGTTCCTTCACTATTGCTGGATTAAAATTCTGCAATTCCCTTCCTAATGGCATTGTTGATAAACCCACAGCAGGTGGACTGCAGTGGTTGAAGGAGGTAGTTTACCACCACCTTCTCAAGGGCAACTAGGGACAGGCAATAAATACTGGCCAGCCAGAGACACCTACAAATGAATTTTAAAAATTGAAGATATTATCAACCATTTATTCCTGCAATCATGTCATTTGCTTTGAAAGAAATCAACATCCATTATCTTTTTAAATCCAATACCTGCTCAACAGAAAACTCAGGAGCGGCAATTTATAATTAGAGACATTGACTGATTAGGAAAGAGCTAATCTAAGTTGGTACCAGACATACTTTGTGGGAGATTTTTCAATTCACACCAATCCTATAACATCAATAAAGCACTAAAACAAGACAGGATACAACCTAAAATATTGATCTTTTTAAACACCACAGAGAAGGTAAGCTACACATTTTCAAACAACACAAGGGCCACAAATAAATCCACAAGAGCCAACGCGGATACCTACCAATACAACATGCATGAATTGGCATGGCATAATCAGCAATTGAAACTCTTACTGCAGAATTAGTCTGTCAGCTTTTCTTTCCTGGGCTCATACAAAGATATCCAATGATGACTAATCTGCCTTTTTTAAATACAAATTGTTAACTTATACAGATATATTGTACTGACACAGACACACTGCATAATTCACAAGAAGCTATTGTAATTTTACACATTTTACCCGGAAAAGTAGTCCTGCCATGTGTTCTGCAAAAATATCCCGGTTGTGCAAATCGTGCTGCTTTGGCATAATTGTTTCAGTGATCTTAAGTAATACACGCAAAAGTTGTTCCCTATGTGAAAGTCAAAAAAATCCAGTCATTCAAAAATATACTAAGAATACATCCAAATCAACAACTTTGAAATTTTCCCAATTTCCTGAACAGTTTTCTGAACATTAATGAACGTGTGAGGAAATGAATTTCCAAATCAGTGGGCAAGGTACCCCATTAGGTGTTAATAGTCATAAATTGGTCTCATTAAAGTCCTGTGCAAAGTAATCAGTTTACGAAACTAGCTGCTAGAACAGCAATAAATTTCAGGGAATAAGATGAAACAGTTTGGAAACCTTAGCAGTAGAACACGGGACTTCTATTCTTGGAAATATCCCAACATTGTAATGCATAAGTTGTGCCAGAAAATTTACATTAGATTGATATTTGTTACATCTTAAGTGTGGCAGGGCAATTGTACTTAAACATGGTTTGGACGACCAGGTTAACAACACCATTAAATTAATGCTGGATCCGGGGAGTCAGAAAAAAAGAATCATTCCTAAGCTAAAGAAAATCTCCAAACTTCATATCAAATAGAATCAGTTTAAGGTTAAAATATTTATTTTGGCCTAAAGCAT
The DNA here is from genome assembly GCF_004010195.1 of Chiloscyllium plagiosum. Taxonomy (NCBI): domain Eukaryota; kingdom Metazoa; phylum Chordata; class Chondrichthyes; order Orectolobiformes; family Hemiscylliidae; genus Chiloscyllium; species Chiloscyllium plagiosum. The sequence goes on from NC_057718.1 coordinate 91,885,748, forward strand.
ATAATAGAAATCAACAGTAGCAAAGTAAAATTACACCAAAATGTCCTACTATACATCTGAGGCAAATGTCCACAGATTTACTCTTTCAAAAAAAACATACACATCAGAAAAATATAGACACAGTGCCTGACAGCCAAACTCACCATGTTTTCTTGCTCATGTTTAATTCCATGATCATGTGCCTGTAGATACTTAATACTGCCTTGCAGACATCAATCTGTTCTTCGAGGATCTTTGAAACATCATTGCAAGGTTCCAACAAGAATACATTTGCAGAATTGGTCAAAAATACCTTTTAAAAAAAGATGCAAATATTCCTATCAAAATGTACTTCAAGTATGACTCCTCTCGATAGGAACAATTGATTTCTGTTTAGAATTGTTCTGAAAAGTTGTGATTGCACTATGCATTGATTCACTTCAAAGTGCATTAAAGAAAAATATCAATTGCACTGCCTCAAAATCTTTCATAACTTTATACAACTTTTATAAATCTTGCTCCTTGAATATTTCACAACACAAAAGTACTATAAATGTGAAATAAAAATATAAAATAATTGAAATATTCAGGAGGCCAAACAGTATTATTCTTTTTAAGTAACTCCTTAAGGTTCATAAGATCTTATCAGGACTGGAAGATTAAAGCAATGAACAGTTTCAACAAAGCCATAGTGCAAGAATGAGCATATTTCCTGCAGTACAAGAATTGCCCAAGTGGTTGTGGCTTTCAGCAAAGCATTCTGCACATCATATGAAAGCAACTCACTGAGCATTGTAAAGCTTCTTAATAAGAGCTTCTTGATATTTATAATGAAATAAATCACAGCAATACTACAATTGTGGATATATCATTGAAAATAAACAAAAGCCATACATTTCATTTTTGGCAGGCGACATTATTGAAAAAGAATCGTTTTCATATTATTGCTGTCAGCAATCAGTTGCAAAAATAAAACATTAACATAGATCCAGAAGCAGACCACATATAATGAAAGGGGAACAAAATTATTAAGTGTCACCCTGAAAAGAATCTGCTCATACAAGAACTTAACTGACACTCACCTGCAACGTTGATTGAACACCAGCCTGAATATTTGCATTTTCCTCTTCAAAAACACAGCCCCGATTGATGGCATTTGTAAAAGAGTATGTTCTTCCCCAGCTAGACGTACGCCGATGCCTTGACTGCTGAATGGTCTTAAAAGCAGAAAAAGAGATTTTATGTTATATTTATTTTAAGATGTGCAAACCTCTGAAGATAGCAAACTTCATTTTCAATTTTGTAATTAATCTACCAACACTAAAACAGTCAAAATGTCAATCATTCTATAAATCGCCACTTATCACTGTACCATCCAATGAACAGCAAATTTATTTAGATAAATTACAATTGAATAAATCCATACAGTTCCCATAATGCATGAAGTCTGGAGATTTGCCTAGAACACCATATCGTGGTCAGATTTCAGTGTTGAATAATAAGGTCTCAGGCCTTTCTTGTTCAAATGCATTTACTGAGTATCTACTGTTTATAGCTCTTACAAGATGCAAGCACTAGGCATATAGGGCACACCTGACAAAAAAAAATACAGAAAGAGGGTAAAACTCAAAGCACAAAAATAATGTTCACAGACAGAATCCCTCAAGATATATTAACATAAATGTTAGCTGAAGAATGTAAACTTTATCCTATCAAGCCGCAGGATCTGGGCATCATTGTTGTCCATTCATATTCCCATCAAAAAGGTTTGTTGGACCATTTCAGAGCGTACTTGAGAGTTAACCACATTACTGTGGGTGTTTACAGCAATGATGGTATCATGGCCACTATTACTGAAACTAGATTTTTAAATTCCAAATTTGTATTACTTTTGTGTAAATTCCACGAGCTGCCATCAGACTTGAATCTGTGTTCTCACAGCAGTAAGTCACATCTGGGAATACATCCACAAATAAATGAAAAATTTACCTCCTTCCATTAATGCCCTGAACAATTTATCATGATTAATATATATTCAAACTGACAAATTTGAAAATATAATCCTGAATTGATATCAGTTTTAGAAATCCAGTTTTGCCACCTGGGTGACTTCTACATTAATAGCCATATACCTGTTTTAAAACCATAGATGATTTCACATGACAACTGCACTGCAAGTTTCCTTATTTCTTAAACAAGAATTTGGGTACAATTAAATTGGAGTACATACAAGATGGCCTTACAAAAGAAATTGTGTTATTTTAGGAAATATTAACCTAATACGTTAAATGATGGCATACAAACTTAATCAAGTGAAATAAATTTCTATACTATTGAATCAAATGGTATTCTGAATGCACAATTCACCATAGTTCTCAGGAATATAAAGAATAAGAGGAAGAATCAACATGCATTTGCATATAGTGCCTGTTTTAAAGTATCAAATGCAGCAGCAGATTTGTAACAAGTTTCCACAAACAGAAATGCACAAATGAGCAAATAATCTGTTTTTGTGATGTTGACTGAGGGATATTTATCGGCCAGACCATCAGGATAACCTCTTTGCTCTTCTTCTAAATGGTAGCCATAGAATCATTTGCACCTTTCTAAAAGCTTAGACAGGGCCTCAAAGGGCACCATTTCAAATAGTGCAGCATTCGTTCAGTAATGCATGCATGGATTCTCTGCAAAAACAGATTCTTTACATTTGGTATTGTTCCATCTCACTCTTATAAAAATCTCCACTTTGAACTGCCAAGTTTGGGACTGTTTCCTTGATTTCTTTTTTGAGGGGAGAAAGGTATCAGAGTATTTCCAAGACATAGAAGCACTTTTTCGCTGCAAAAAGCCACTTTAGCATCAGGTACTATGAAGCACAAACAAACTGTAGAATATGTTCCTGACACAAGAATGCCTTCAGCCTCCTCTCAGTAGCACATCCATGCTGCATTTATTGAATCAATCATTCTGACTCAACTGTAAATCTCCTGGCTGTTCTGCATTAACTTTCACTCCATCGCCTAATGTTTGGATTAAAATGCAAATCCTAGAGAAAAGAGGCTTAACTAATACAGATGGGCCAAGAAATCAACAGCTTTGCATTTTTGCTTTACATCAACCAAAAAATCATAAATGGTATGAAAAATAGCAAAATGGTAAATTGCTCCAAGATACATTTGAAAATTCTTATTTACCTCTTTACTATCAGTCAGCAATACAGAAAGATGCTCTGTATGGTCGACAACATCATCATCTGTTTCTGACTTTTCTGGCTCAGCCATAAATGGAGGTTTGTTTTCGTGCAAGATCCATTTGCGATAAACCTTTACCACTTTTTTTATTGCTGATGCTTCGCAAGATGGTAGAAGAAAACCCTAAAAAGATATACCAATTAGATACACAAGTTCTATTAATAATCACATCAAACAAAATAAATCATCAAATAAATGATAGGAAGCACCTCCAATTGACTGGCTTACTAAAATCCTTCCAATCATTTATTAATTGACAAATTAAAATAACATTTTGTAAAACAATTGTTCTTAACAACGGGAGTTTCTTCAAACTAATTCAAAATGTAAGAAGAAATGGGAGGAGTAATGCAAGCTAAGTGACATGTGGTGATGATGGATCACTCATTTAAGCAGTACTTTTTATATAGTATCATTTTGCTATGACAGTCGTTATTGGTAACGATTCAACTCATCAAATTTGCCTCAATTCCGATGGAAGTAGCGAAAGTGAAATTTGGCAAAGAATTACACATACAGCTTTTTTTTAATACTGACTGTTTTATAGAAACAAATCTGCCTGCCTAAGCCATTACCAATTTATGGTATTGAGACTGTTATAGTAATCAGACACTTCAGCACATTCTGACATTCTAAACTGGTTTTCAGACATCTCAGTTTGGAAGGACACCTATTGAAGGCAACTCAAAATGAATAGGCCTACCTGATTAAAGTGGCTTCAGTTCGACATTCCTTCTCTCTGAGCACTAGATCATTGAAATGCCTGATGGAACAAAGTCTATCTACGCTTGTAATATAAATTGGAAAATTGAAACAAACCTCAATCCAGGCAAACCTTCAGTAGTGTCATTTCCTGTGGTGATGTTATTCTAAAAAACAGGAAATGACATTACCCTGGGAAATGACGCCATCAACCTAAGGAAACCTAAACACATAAATAGAAAGTGGGTCACTAACACCAGTGCTTCACCGGAGGCTCACTGATGATGTTATCTAGTATGGTGATGAAATGTCTGAAAATGAACCTTCCAGGTGAGCGAGCAAACTTACATCCAGAACATCAACCTGAGCTACAAATCTTCTCAAAACTCGCTAACACACCAGTATATTAATTGCCAAACATTTTGACAGATTGAACAATAAGCTTTCAAAGTTCAGGAAAATATCTGGTTGAAATGTTGTCATTAATTTTAACTGTCTGGTCACTTACTGTCGAGGACTTTGAGAAAAGAATAGCGCTTCCTAAAAAGCCATTAAACATTCGCACTTTAAAGGGGGGATGAATTTACTTCTGAGCCAGGATCTGGAAAGCTCTAATTCAAACCTACTGGAGTCAAACTTAAAACCCCGCTCAGGAATAAGCAGAATCTAAGTAGATTCCATTGGCCAACTACATAAGCTTGAAAGCAGAGTTAGAAGTAGTGAACTGGCACACTTGTTCAGGGGATAGATCAATAGAGACACAGTGACAGACATTTAACGGAATATTTCAGAGTACTCAGAATAAACATATTCCTGCTCTGAAGAAAAATTCTAAACAGAGGATCCACCATCTATGACTAGTTAAGGAAGTTTGGTAGAGAATTAAACTTAAGAGAAAAGCATATAACTGCACAAAGATGAGTGGCAGTTCAGATGACTGGTCAGAATTTGAAGAATGATAGAATGACCAAAAGGTTAATCAGGAGGAAGAAATTAGACTATAGGGCAAAGCAAACTAGGAATGTCAAAACAGATACTAACGGTTTCTGCAGGTAATTAAGTAGAAGAGAAGTAAAGCAAGCACTGGCCTCTAGAAAGTGAGAACAGTGACTTTTTAGTAAAGAAGGAAACGGTAAGTGAAACTAATTTTGTTGCTGTCTTCACTATAGAAGGTACAAAAAAAATTCCAGTAATATCTATAAATTAGAGGTTAGAAGAGAGAGAGGAACTTAATGAAACTATCAGGAAGGAAGTAGTACAAAGCAAATTGATGGAGCTGTAAACTGACAAGTCTCCAGGTCCAGATGAACTTCATTCTAGGGAACAAAAGAGATTGTTAGTGAAGTTAATTATCCAAAAACCCCTATATCCAGGCAAGGTTCCAATATATTGCAAATGAGCAATATTTTAATTGATTGAAGTAGTGAGGGAGGCAGAAAACAGTGAACAAAAGGTCTGTTAGCTTGATGTCTCCCATGGGAGATGTGATGGAATCAATCACACTTCAAAAAAACTCAATGTAATTGGGAAGACTCTGCACGATTTTGTCAAAGGGAAGTCATGCTTAATCAAATTATTCGAGTTCTTGAAGGAGTAACATGCAGGATAAAGAACAGCCTGTGAACATATTATACTTGGATTTCTAGAAGGCATTTGATAAAATGCCACAAATGTTATTTTGGAAAGTAAAAGCTCATTGTGTTTAGGGAATGCAACAGGTTACCATGGATAGAAGACTGGCTAACTGACAGAAATCAGAATATGGAAAAATGAGTTTTAGATTGGCAGGATGAAATCAGTCCTGAGGGCTCTGTACTGGGGTCTCAATTTTTTTTTTACAATTTACATCAATGACTTAGGTGAGTGAAGTCAAGGCATGGCAGCAAAATTTCTAGATGACATTAAAACAAGCAAGAAGGTACACTGTGAAGAAGACATAAGGAAGTTGCGGGCAAGTATAGGTGGGTTGAGTCAGCAGGCAAAGATCTGGTAGATGGAGTATATGTGTGAAAATGTGAAGCTTTTCATTTTACCAGAAAGAATAAAAAAAAGTATTAGTTAAATGGCGAACAACTCAATTGCTATGAAGATGTGGTTGTAATATACCTTTAAGAGAGTAAAAACTAGCAGTGACAGCATCGAGTGTTCTTAATAAGACACACTAACGTGCTCCAGCTACTGGGATACCCCAGTAGCTGGTTGACTGAAAATCACAAAACAGATTCAAATTAGGCCAATCAGTTTAAATTATACCCCAAAAAAACCCAAATTCCAATCAAGTTTGAATTGAGTATGTTGACAATCTTAAAAGCCAATGACAATCTGATGCTTTGGGGTATAAGACCAGGGAAAATTGAACAGTTAGGAGGAGAACTGCCACCAGACCAAGAGCTGTAGACTGCTAGTCAGAAATCTCAGAGGTACCTGTCCAGAGTTTGCAGAGAGAAAAACCTCAACTCTGACCTGGAGAGCCAATCTACCAACAAAGATAAAGAGAAGATTTGACCACTGGTTGGTTTTAAAATTTGAATTTTTCTGTAATTCTTAATTGGGGGGTTTTATCGGACTGGTATTACGGAAGGAGAGGTAAAGATAGGTTACAGAAAGGAGTTGTAAATAGTTGTTAGTTAATTATTCTCTGTTATATTTTAAGAAATAAAGTTGTTAATTTTTACTTTAAATAATTCTTGGCCACTCAAATTTTTACAATTACTGCGTGGGATAAATCTTTTCTATGGTGTTGGTTTTAAATTAAGCAGGAAAGTTTACCCTGTGCTGTAACACAATTCAGTGATGCAGAGAAATGGAAGTGTTCTCTTTCTAGTTCATGAGTCACAGCAAGTTAATGTGCAGATACAGCATGTTATCGAAGAGGCCTAATGGCACGTTATCCTTTACTATACGAGGGATATTTAAGGAAGGATATAAATTCAATGAAGGGGGTTGACTAAATTGATATCACTAACACATAGGTTGACTTAGGGTGTACAGGCTAGGCAATTTCAACAGAGAGGGGTGACTTGATGTGTGTTTAAGATCCTGAATAAGTTTGATATATTGAGTGTGAAAAGGCCAAAGATCCTCATTTTGTGGGTTTGTCTGGAAACAGGGATATTGTTTTAAAATTTGGGGTCCCTGTTTCAGATCAGGGATGAGGAGATTTTCTTTCTCAGCTTGTTGGACACATTGGAATGCTCTGCCTCAAAAGGTGGTAGAGGCAGACCATGAGGTATTTTTAAGACAGAGGTGGATTCCTGTCAGGCAGTGGTTATCAGGGATAGATGGAAATGCAGCATTCAAAACACAGACAGATAAGCCATCTTAATGAATGGCAAAGTAGGTTCAAAGGACCAAATGGATTATTCTTACTTCTAGTTTGTATGTTCATATCAAGAGTAGGGTTTCATGTAAAAGTCACTAGAGAAAACTAGCATTTGCTGAATTCAAGAAGGTCAAAGGGATATAGTTGCATGAGGAGATAATGTTTTTGCAAGTTCTTTAAGATTGTTCAGTCTGAATCAAGTTATATTTTTCAATTGAGGCATTTAATAGGGTATTAGAAAATTATTATACAAATAAATAAGATACAAGGACATGGAAAAAGAAAGGCAGGAGAATGGCACTAAGTTACAAAGCTCATTTGGAGAGTCGATGCTGACAAAATGGGCCAAATGAACTAAAATGTTTAAGCATTTTCTAAATACTGTATCCAAGCACAGTACTAGCATGATTGGTCCACTAGAGGGTGTCGTACCTTCATTTAAAACAAGTCCTCATGATTCTACAAGTTGCACACACTTCATGTTGAATCTTGGAAATCTCTAGAATGTTTTCATTTCTTCATGAATATTAATGATTGTAGCAAATTTTCATATTTCAGCCATTTCCCACATTTTCACTTTCACCCCTTTCCCTACTCCCAGAACTGCAAGAGTTCCACTTGTCATTCCTTTTCATCCCACCAGCCAAATATCAACCTGTGCTGTTTATATATCCTCCAGGGAGATGCCACAACCAAACCAACCACAATCAGCATTCTGAAGAGACCGTCCTCAGCACGAGACACTGTCCTACAATCTTCATCAACACTCATCATCGTTCCATGTAATCATAGAAGATGTAACAGCAGCTTTTTCACTACTCCCAACTGTTCAAGGCCCCAAATGTACCTTTTAGTGAACCAGCAGTTTACTTGCACTTATTTCAAGTCAGTACACCGCACTTGTTTCTCACTATGCAGTCTCATCTACAATGGGGAGACCAAACATGGATTAAATTAATGATAAAACAAAGAATTGCAGATGCTGGAGATCTGCAACAAAGAAAAAAACAGAAATTGCTGGAGAAAATCAGCAGGTTTGGCACCATCTGTGGAGAGAAAATAGAGCTTACCATTCTAGGGTCACTTGTCTTGAAACATTAACTGCTTCTCTGCAATTGCTTTGTTACAGATTCAAGGAATATTTACAGAACACTTCCACTCAGTTTAGAAGCATAACTCCACATTTCAAGTTAATTGCCTTGCTTTCTCACTGACATTTCTGTCCTCGACTTGCTGCAGTTTTCAAAGTTCAATGCAAGCTCAAGAACATCCAAGCCACCTTTCAATTAGGCATTGGAGTCAGTGAGTTCAACAATTTCCTGTATCCTATTTTGTGTTTTTTTAGCTAAGTGCTGCTTTTAAACGTTTTATTCATAATTTTGCTTTCAAATGAGCTGTGCATTAGCCTGCCCTGTACTGCAACCATTACCACATTGGTTTTTTTCCATCATATCTTTGTAATTTAGTCCCTTCCGTCCTCTCAGAGACTTGCCCTTTTGTTTCTTCCCTCCTCTTCCTTTTTACAGCTGCAATTAACTTGTCACATTTCTAACTTCAGTTCTGAACTGGTCATTTTTGACTCAAAACATTAAACTGGTTTTTCCTTCTACTTATTCTGCCAAACCAAAATGTCTCCAGCATTTTTGTTCCATATCAGATTTCCTGCATCTGCAGTGCTTTACTTTTACATTTCAGGTTCACCTGGACAAAATACTTTGAACAGAATGATCAAAAAGTAGATGCCCTATAATAGAGTTCCATTTTTTTTAAACTTATTTATGGGTGGCACGGTGGCTCAGTGGTTAGCACTGCTGCCTCACAGCACCAGAGACCTGGGTTCAATTTCCATCTCGGGCAACTGTCTGCGTGCAGTTTGCACGTTCTCCCCATGTCTGCGTGGGTTTCCTCAGGGTGCTCTGGTTTCCTCCCACAGTCCAAAGATGTGCAGGTTAGATGAACTGGCCACGCTAAATTGCCTGTAGTGTTAGATGCATTAGTCAGGGGTGAATATAGTGGAATGGGTCTGGGTGGGTTGCTCTTCAGAGGGTCTGTGTGGACTTGTTGGGACGAAGGGCCTGTTTCCACACTGTAGGGAATCTAATCTATTCTAATCTAAATGCACAGATACAGTGATCTTGTGTAATTGTAAAATTCTAGTAGTTTGAGTAGACTATTAAAATATAAACCTGCACCTCACAAAGTATGCAATATCCAAATACTCTGGAAAAATAGGACGGGTTTTGTAATTGCAAAGAAACTTTGTGGCTGGTACTTACAGTCATAGAGTTATACAGCATGGAAACAGACCCTTCAGTCTAACTTGTCCATGCCAATCAGATATACTAAATTAACCTAGTCCCATTTGGCAGCATTTGGCTCATATCCCTCTAAACCATTCCTAATCATGTGCCCATCCAGATGCATTTTAAATGTTCTAATTGTAACAGCCTCCACCACTTCTGCTGGCATAAATGCACCACCCTCTGCATGAAAAAGTTGCTCCTTAGGTCCCTTTTGATTTGTTCCCCTCTCACCTTAAACCTACACCCTCTAGATTTGGACTCACCTACCCTGGGGAAATTCACCCTATCTATGCCCCTCTATAAGGTCACTTCTTAACCTCCAACACTCCAGGGAAAATAGCCCCAGCCTATTCATCCTCTCCCTGTAATCTTCCAACCACGACCACATCCATGGAAATCTTTTCTGCACCCTTTCAAGTTTAACAACATTCTTCCTACAGAGGGGGTTGCAGTATTCCAAAAATGGTCAAACCAATGTCTTGTACATCCACAACGTGACATTCCAACTCCTCTACTCAATGCACTGGCCAATAAAGGCAAGTGTACCAAAGACCGTTTTCACTACCCTGTCGACCTGTGACTCCACCTTCAAGGAGCTGTGAACCCCAAGGTCTCTTTGTTCAGCAACATTCCCCAGGACCCTACCATTAAATTTACGTCCTGCTCTAATTTGCAACACCTCATATTTACCTAAATTAAATTCCATCTGTTACCCCTTTGACTCCACCTTCAAGGAGCTGTGAACCCCAAGGTCTCTTTGTTCAGCAACATTCCCCAGGACCCTACCATTAAATTTATGTCCTGCTCTAATTTGCCTTACCAAAATGCAACACCTCATATTTACCTAAATTAAATTCCATCTGTTACCCCTTGGGCCATCTGACCAAGATCCCATTGTACTCTGAGATAACCTTCTTCACCATCTATGACACCACTAATTTTGGTATCACTTGCAAACTTACTAATGACTGTTTAACTCTGGAAAATTCTCATTTCGTTCATCACAAGTGATCTATTTTAATAATTCTGCCAAGAGATGTTCCAGGTGAATGATTCATGTCATGTCTCAGGAAATCTAATGAAAGGGATAGTGTTATAATATTTCAATCAGACCAGCCCCCTATCTGGTCAGTAAAAATGGATTTGGAAGAATTTACCTAACTTGGAGAACTCTCAATCTTGGTCTAAGACTGAAAAAAATCACTATACTCACTGCAATGTTTCAGCATTGGTCCTTAACATTTCAAAATTCTTGATGCATACTATTTTAGCTACTTGCACCTTACCTAGGAAGTAGCACTAAGTACATAACTTAGAAATTGATTCTCACATCTACTGAAGCACGAAGCAAATCAAGCATTCGGTTCTCTTTATTTCAATATAGTTTTTCCTGGAACAAATCACTAGCCTGTCAACAAAGGCTTTGGCTTGAAAGGTTGCACTTTCCATCAGCATTGCATGACCAAGAGAATTTCCCATAGGCATAAATGAACAATTTGCAGTGGGTAACCTGTTTGATCATGTAATGAATGCATCTTCCATGGCCATCAAATCCCATAATCGGATTCAAAGCTAGAACTTCTTGCAAAGGGAGACTACCTTCTGCACTATAAGACCTCTATCGTATGTATGACTTCCCCTGAAATACAAACATCAGATCATTACAAACAGGTGCACGTCATCACAGTAAAATAAGTTCTTAATAGAAGTACGCTGAACACAATTAAGCTTCTCTTCTTCATCATTTCACTCAACGGTTTTAATCACTGGTATCGCTGCCTGACAGTTCTTTGGAAATTCCATGATTGAATGTGCTTTAAGGCTGTGCTAAAGAGAATTCTGACTTACTGGATACCTAAAAAGTATCTTTTTTTAAATTGAAGAAACCACTCTCAACATGATTACTTTCCTTGCATTGGTAACAACTCCACAATTATGACGTTTAGACAGAACTGAATAGGTCAATATAATGTTTCCAGTGCGAAAAGGGTTGAAGCAGTCCTAACAAGCAAAGCTGCTTGACAAAGTTGTAGGAATATGGAAATGCCCTTGAGTGGCATAAAATATTATCATCCTATTCACTGGGTTGCAGAAAAACCCAGTGCTTGCTTCTGCAGTCAGCACAATTCAAAACCATGCTGAATACAAAGCTTCACAAGAATTATCTACTCCATTTCAGGGATGTCAACATAGTACTTTACAAAACATTACATATTACTTATCATGCCTATAGAGTTTGCTCTGAGAAAAGACTATCATCCTGTGTTCTTTTGTATACATCTACCCAACAGTGTTACTTCAGTAAATATCAGGGTGCAGGGAATCTGAATAAAAACCAAAAGAACTGCGGATGCTGTAAACCACAAACAAAAACAGAAGTTGCCAGAAAAGCTCAGCAGATCTGGCAGAAAACAGAAATCAAAGTTAACGTTTCGGGTCCAGTGACCTTTCCTTTGAATTTCCTCCAGTTCTGAGGACGGGTCTCCGGACCCGAAATGTTAACTTTGATTATTCTTCACAGATGCTGCCAGACCTGCTGAGCTTTTCCAACAACTTCTGTTTTTGTTGTAGGGAATCTGATATGTCCATTTTACAACAGTTCAATTCTTCTAATCTTTCCAAATTCAGTTATTATATCACCTAACTTAAATATTTATAGAAGATTACACAAATGTGATTATGTCAATCATCTCACCCAAAGAGATAATTATTTATTTAACTGCAACGCGCTCTCTCAGACTGGAAATTAATAAACTAACTGAACAAAGGACAAGTAAGTCTAAGTGTAAGACAGTCTTGAAACTCAAACTTGGAGTATTTTAATTTCTCATGGGCTTCAACCTGCAAAAGCATTTACTGAAAACCATAACACACAACGATCCATACAAACAGAGTAGTTGCTACCAAAAAATGAGATTTTTGAAGCTTCTCAAATATTATTTTTACCTTACGAATTACAAATTGAACATCCTCTCTGTGCTAAGTTATTCTTCTTTTAGAAAAGAATGTCAAATCAAAATAAAATCAGTATCCTATGACAAAGCAAATGAATCTTGAATAATTTTATTTACTCTATACGATTTTGGCCTGCAAGCATAACGTTATTCACAAACTAGTAGTTCTATGGTCATAAAGAATAATGTTCTATATCCAAAGATTAAAGCAAACAATTTGATAAAAATAACATTGAAATAAATAAATGAACTCATTTCGGCTCTAACTGCATTGAATTAAAGACACATGAAAAAAAACTCTTTCATTATTTATCACGTTTATGCAGAAGTCTGCATAATTTATTACGCTGATTGAATTCAATCAGTATTCGGAACTGAATCTTCAAAACATAATGAATATTTTATTTACAATGCACTTTGAGCAAGATATATTTGTAAAATAATTTGTTTACGGCAAGTATGGCTAGTGGTTAAGATACTGGACTAGCAAGGTCACGATTTCAAATCAGAAAACATATTGAACACAAAAAAAAACTCAATTTGTGAACGAGTACCAGTAGAAAGAAAAATGACGATGAACCATATATAATTGTTCTAAAAAATCCACCGGTTTATCAAGCCACTTGCAATGGGAACATGTCACTCCAAACCTCCAAAAAATATTATGGTCTAATTTGATTCCAGTACCACACAACATCCCATCTTTATATGACCACTGGGCAAAGATGGATGAGAAATAAATATTATCTTGCAAGAATGTAGCCAGAAATGGAGAGGTTAGGCTTTTGTAAAGGGTTACTTTCTAAGAATTGAGATGATGTTTCAACTTGCATTTACTCCAGTTGATGATCCAAAATTGTTTGATATAGACACTGACAGAGAATTTTCTATTTCACAGCATCTAAATCTCTCGAACACAAAATACAAACCAAGCTTTTATCCACAAGCAATTAAGCTTCCATACATATGCAATCTTATCAGACTAATCGTCATTTTGACTGATGTTCACGTGAGGTTGACACTATTTTGGTTACATCTGAATAATTTCTACAAACCTTCATGTTCTCCCTTTACAATTTAAATCCAATTCATGCTCTTCTTTCCATAACAAACTCCAAATAAACATCTTGGCAAATACAGAACAACCTCCATTATCCGAACGTCAATTATCCGAATTTCGGATTATCCGAACAAGATCTCAAGGTCCCGTAAAAACGTTATCAGTTATCCGAACAAAATCCTCCCACCCATCTCGGTCAGATAATCGAGGTTGTTCTGTACCTAATGAAATCTTTGTTACTAATCAATTCAATTTGTTTTTCCAAACTGCTCGAGTATAGCAGTGGAGCTCAGTTTATAAACTTCCAGATCTGCCTATAATCTGTTATAACACACAGTATTTATGAAACAATTCAATGCAATTGAAGGCATTTAAATCTGAATGTAATACTTTTGTTTAAATCTCTGAAAGTCTAAAAGCACTGTTTTTCAAACTGCATTTCCTTGCAACAGATTCCAACCTTTTCCCAAGCAGCAGTCTGAAGTTGAGCCAGTTTGCTTGCAACCTTGGTGTCACACTTAATCCAGACATAAGGTTCCAAGCTCTGACTAGTGTTATCACTAGACCATTTATTTTCACATCCTTAACACTCCAACTTCTTCCCTGCCTCAACTCATCTACTGTTGAAAAGTTGCATTCGGGTTTTCATTACGTTCAGATTATCCTATTCCACACACTACTGCCTGATCTCTCATATTCTATCTTCTGCAAACTGAAGTCATCCAAATCGCAACAGCCCACATCTCAGCTTGCAGCAAGTCCCATCCCTCTACCATTCCAGTGCTTGCTCCATTGGCTCCCAGTCAACTATCCTCTTTATTTGAAAATTCCAATCCATTTTCTCCATGCCCTCACCCTGCCTACTTCTGTAACCTCCTCCAACCTCAAAATTCTAAGATATCTTTAGACATTTGAACTGATGCTTCCAGTTGTGTAGGCCCCTCGAATACGCGATCCCCGGAATACTGGGTCTCCATAATTACAAAATGACATTTTTGCAGCTTATCAAACCTTACTCTAAATTGGGTGCTATGTGCTTCCTACGTTGCAAAAGTAATTACGCTTCATTAAATCCATCGTCGGCTGGGAAGTACTTTGTCACACCCTTAGAAAAGAAGATGTAAAGTACCATTCACAACCTAAGTTTTCATTATTCACACATAAGGATTCATTAAAAGAATACTTAATAAGCATTTTTTTTTATACGAAACAACTTTTAAGTGAAGGTGTTCATTCATTTTATGGAGTTAAATTATTAATGATATGACATTATATATAAAGGAAATGGCAAAAATTGGATATCAATCCCTTACAGGTTCATTTTGTTGTTAGCTTTCATGGCTGTATAAAAGAGTTCACTTCAATGTCAAAACAAAACTGCATAGCTCTTCAAGAAAAGAAAGTATAGGTGCATGGCAGTATGTCATGACTTTAAAAATATTTTCTATACAATCAATGCATCAAGTTAACTAATTTCGGTATGTCAAGAATTAAGTGCAATCAGTTGTCACAATGATTGAAGAAGGGCTTATGCCCGAAACGTCGATTCTCCTGTTCCCTGGATGCTGCCTGACCTGCTGCGCTTTTCCAGCAACACATTTTCAGCTCTGATCTCCAGCATCTGCAGACCTCACTTTCTCCACAATCTATTTTAACCCCAGTGCTGAATCCACCTCTGTTATTTATATAAATGATTTAGATGAGAATATAGAAGGCATTGTTAGTAAGTTTGCAGATGACACCAAAAGTGGTAAGGTGCACAGTCAGCTGAGGTTATCTAAGATTACAAAGCGATCTTGATCAATTGAGTCAATGGGCTGAGGAGTGGCAGATGGAATTTAATTCGGATAAATGTGAGAACAATGACAGGTCTTTTAAAAATAATGGTAGGGCCCTGGATGGTGTTGTGGACAGAGACACCTAGGGGTTCAGTAAATCAAAAAAATTATTGTGACTCATAATTCTTTGAAGTTTGAGTCACAAAAAGACACAGTGGTTAAGAAGACGCTTAGCACATTTGCCTTCATTGCTCAGCCCTTTGAGTAAAGGAGTTGGAAAGTCATGCTGAAGTTGTACCGCATTTTGGTGAGTCCACTCTGTATCCAGTCCTGGTCATCCTGTTATAGGAAGGAAATTATTAAGCTGGAGAGGGTTCAGAAAAGATTTACCCATATGTGGCCAGAAATAGAGGGTTTGAGTGATAAGGACAGGCTGGGACTTTTTTTCTCCAATGAAGTGTAGGAGGTTGGGTTGACCTTCTGGAGGTTTATAAAATCATGAGTACAGATAAGGTGAATGGCAGGTGTCTTTTTCTCAAGGTTGGGAAATTTCAAGATCGGGGCATATTTTGTAAGGTGAGAGGAGAAAGATTTTAAAAAGCCATGAGGGGCAACTTTTTTTAAAAAAACAAGTGGTCTGAGTGTGGAATGAACAGCTGGAGGAAGTAGTGGATGCAGGCACAGTTACAATGTTTAAAATACATTTGGATAAGTACACGAATAAGAAATGTCAGGAGGGATATGGGCCAAGTGCAGGCAGGTGGGACTAGTTTAGTTTGGGATTATAAAACCAGAAGACATAGGAGTGGATGTAAGGCCATTTGACCCATCGAGTACACTCCACCATTTCATCATGGCTGATGGGCATTTCAATTCCACTTACCCGCACTCTTCCCATAGCTCTTAAATTCTTCATCTCACAAGGAATTATCAGTCTCTGCCTTGAAGACATTTGATATCCCAGCCTCCAATGCGCTCCGTGGTAATGAATTCCATAGGCCCACCACTCTCTGGCTGAAGAAATGTCTCCTTATTTCTGTTCTAAATTGACCCCCCTCTAATTCTAAGGATGTGCCCACGTGTCCTAGTCTCTCCACCTTACGGAAACAAATTCCCAGCTCCACCCTTTCTAAGCCATATATTATCTTGTAAGTTTCTATTAGATCTCCTCTCAATCTTCTAAACTCTCTGAATACAATTCCAGGATCCTCAGCCATTCACCGTTTGTTAGGCCTACCATTCCAGGGCTCATCTGCGTGAATCTCTGCTGGACACGCTCCAGTGCCAGTATGTCCTTCCTGAGGTGTGGGACCGAAAATTTGACACAGTATTCTAAATGGGGCCTAACTAGAGCTTTATAAATTCTCAGAAGCACGTCGCAGCTTTTATATTCCAATCCTCTTGAGATAAATGACAACATTACATTTGCTTTCTTAATCACAGACTCAACCTGTAAGTCAACCTTTAGAGAATCCTGGATTAGCACTCCCAGATCCCTTTGTACTTTGGCTTTATGAATTTTTTCACTGTTTAGAAAATAGCCCATGCCTGTATTCTTCGTTTCAAAGAGCAAGACCTCGCACTTGCTCACGCTGAATTTCATCAGCCATTTCCTGGACGACTCTCCTAAACTGTCTAAATCTTTCTGCAGCGTCCCGACCTCCTCAGTACAACCTGCCTATCCACCTAACTTTGTATCATTGGCGAACTTCGCCAGAATGCCCCCAGTCCCTTCATCCAGATCATTAATATATAAAGTGAACAGCTGCGGCTCCAACATTAAACCCTGTGGGACACCACTTGTCACCAGCCTACATTCCGAAAAAGAACCTTTTATCCCAACTCTCTGCCTTCTGTCAGACAGCCAATCCCCAATCCATGCCAGTACCTCATTGCAAACACCATGGGCTCTCACCTTACTCAGCAGCCTCCCATGAGGGACCTTATCAAAGGCCTTTTCGAAATCTAGATAGATAACATCCACTGGATTTCCCTGGTCTAACCTACTTGTTACCTCTTCAAACAGAGGTAACAAAGAATTCCAAAAGGTTTGTCAGGCATGACCTCCCCCTACTAAATCCATGCTGACTTGTTCTAATCCGAACCTGCACTTCCACTGCCAATTATGATTGGCATGGACTGGTTGGACTGAAGGGTCAGTGTCCATGCTGTATGACTCTATGGTAGCCTTTATTGAAAAATGTAACAGAAAAGGTATCAAATCAAATGTCTCTGCTGAAATATATCAAAAACGCCATAGTTGAGAAAGTTAAGGCACTCTGGTTATCCATGACTACATCACCCTTCACAACATCTGGTGCTTTGCAAACAACTTTGAGAAGAGTTTTAATCATAGTAAAAGTTTATAATTTTTGTTCAGTAGATTGTATATTGCATAGAAGGCATTGCGTACAATAGATCCGAATTTTTTTTTAATCACGCACTAACCTGGTGAAACACTTCATTGATAAAATTTACATTAGCTTGAGAGGAAAAGAGAACTCTCTGAACCATCTCATAGACTGGCTGATATTCTTCTTCAATGCTGCAGAGGCTAGAGGTGCTGAGTCTTCTTTCAGATAGAGTGCTGCTATTGGAGTGAGATCGATCCTGCTCAGAGGTCCCACTTGCTTCTGATTCAATGGCTTTCTCCTGAGTTGATGGGTTTGCAGTCACTGACTGCTCAGCCAAGAAGAAATATTTAAAAAACAGAAATTTAAGAAATGCATCTATTTGCCTCAAATGAAAATTTTTGTCCTGCCAATTATTGTTATCACACCCAGGCACTGTCAACGTCAATGCAATTTAAATTTATATCAAGTATTTTTGAATGTAATACAGAGATGTAGTCCAGCATTTTTGAACTCCGTCTCAGGCAGTCGACAGATAATTAAGCTCAATCTCCAAGGAATTTTCAAGCATAAGTGAAATTTCACATTAGATTATGAACATGATCTCCTGCTAAATACAGTTAATCATTGGTGAAACAGCCAACGTCAATTGCATTTTACAGAATGCCACCTATATGTATTGTTCATCATTTAATTAACCAACAAAGCCAAACTTCTCAATCCAGCGCAAAACTATTTGCTGTCAGAGATGCTTGGCAGGGAACAAATATAATTTGTATAGATGGGTGCTCCTAGAAAAAGAAAATGCATTTCTTTATGTAGCTGTGCTCTAACTGATAATAGTGAACTTTTGCCATCTTAAAAATTTGGCAGATTAATTTCCTGCACCGATGATTGTAAATCTCGCAGATCCGAATTCAAGAATTGCTTCCCAGAATAACTCATCGTTTAAAAAAAAGATATATTTAGGAAACAAGAAAATATTGCATTTACATCAAATTTTAAACACTATTTGAATATCAAGTTTTGAAGCAAAATTTGTATGCCAAAACGTGCATTCACTTAGTTGCTCATTTCAAGTAGCTGAAAAGTCTGCAGAGGCCACGAATCAAGGGAGAACATGGGTTAGAAATTCTTTTATTTCTGGTTAAACAAGCAAAGTAAAATTAAATGTATTACTGGTTCTTTGATAATTAAGGAAGAAACCTATCAAGTTCAGTCAGACATTTATATTACCTTATCTAAAGATCAGATTAAAACAGAAAACTGTAGGATTGGGTCATGATATTGGCTGAGCAATTTTAAATGTCTGCCAACTGAGTCTTTACAGGATAGTGGAAGCAACATCACTGCACTTTGTTCAATATGTGCAGTGCTCAAAGAAACCAAGCATTAGCAGTTTCATGGTTACAACTAGAATTAAAGTACTTAAACATTGCTATATTTCTTAAGTTATCAAACCATCCAAACGTACCTGGATAATTTTAGGTAGCATCTCTCCACCATTCTTAGTGTTTTGATTTGTGGCAGTGTACTTCTTTTCCAGAAAGAAGGTCACAAGCCACTTAATAAATGCCACCCGAGCTGCCAAGTACTGGTCCCTTGTACTGTAAATGCTGTCATTATTTCGTGTTACATTGATATATAGTGGCTTTGGTCTCATCTGAGGAATTTCTGGTTAAGATACATAAAAAGCATCATACTTCTGAACCTTCCATCTTTATCAAGTTTAAAACGATAAAATCA
This sequence comes from Chiloscyllium plagiosum, assembly GCF_004010195.1. Taxonomy (NCBI): domain Eukaryota; kingdom Metazoa; phylum Chordata; class Chondrichthyes; order Orectolobiformes; family Hemiscylliidae; genus Chiloscyllium; species Chiloscyllium plagiosum. The sequence goes on from NC_057718.1 coordinate 91,905,194, forward strand.
AAACAAGATATTTCTAAGTTTTAATACAACATATTGTTCTACAAATTGTTGAGACAACTCACTATTTGAAACATGTTTGTTTTGTGATGATACTATGGCTTTAAGGGGGTGTTTTTGTCCCTTTTTTTAAATGGAGAAAGGTTGAGACAGAGGTGTCAAGCAGCCTGCTCCAAAGCCAATAAAGTAAACTGCTTGAAAGGCCGTGGGTTTTTTTTAAAGTTAGAACAATAAAAGCAGCCTGAATCGGTGGGGTCAAGCTCCCACAGAACCAGGACTTCTTTGTTGTAGCTTTAGTCTTCATTGGCAGTTGCTGGGGTCATGAAACTGGGTGAGGAAGCTCTTATTCCTCGCTATTACAGCTAAAAACTGGGGTTCTCTTCCTGATGCTAGAATTGCATGTCAGACAAACTATTTTACTGAAATTGTCTTTGCTGAGAGCGTGTTTGTAAGATGTTACTATATTGGAGCAGTTGATTAGTAATAGTTTACATAAAAACTTTGTTAAGCATTTCAATAGTTACAATTAAGAGCTAATTCTTTTATTTTTATTTTGTCTCTATATTAATTATAGTGCAGGTATGAAGTGTGTTTTATTTCAAACCTGGTAATTTGACCAATTGAATTGCATCTGAAACACAACACCTTACACTCAGCTGTAAACTAAGAAAAAATTAAGATCTAGACTAGCTCTGTAATATATTCTGAAGGGGTTTTGTCTAGTCCATAACAGTTTCCACAAAGGTTTTCAGTTTTACAACCAGTGAACAATTACTGACACTATTTATAACAAGGATTTAACCTGCAGCAAACGTGAAGAGCCAAGATCAGTCACCATATAATTCTCTCAATCAATCATGATCAAACGAGAATAAAAACCTTACAATATTACATCTATGTAAGTTCACCATTTTGCCATTTGCTATAATGGATCCTGATGTGATTTTGTTTTTAAAAGTTACTTGACATTGTTAGTGGCAATAGAACAGAGTGGAGTGAGCTTAACACGTGCATGCTCACTTCTGATAAATCTTCCTTGGAATTTTCATGGATATACCTAACTGGCTAAACTTTTTTGCAGCAATAAAATTTCTATCACTTTTGTGCTGATACAGTAGTACAATCTACATGGAATTCTAGGACTCACTATTCCCCAAAATCATGGATGAAAAGCTCACACTGGGAAAACAAAACAACTTTCATCCTGCGTCTATATACAATTATGTTGGCAGCTTTCATGAACTTGGCAAAAGTGAGGACTGCAGATGCTGGAAACCAGAGTTTTGATCAGAGTGGTGCTGGAAAAGCACAGCAGGGCAGGCAGCATCAGAGGAGCAGGAAAATCAACGTTTCGGGCAAAAGCTGGTTTCCAGCATCTGCAGTCCTCACTTTTGCCCAGAATGAGAGGAGTGCAGGTATCTCAGAGGGTTGAAGAATTTAAGGAAATTTTAGTGATAAGACATAGTGAGGTCATGGAAGTTTTTAAAAACAAAAAAAGAATAGCATTTTGAAATTGACCTGTTGATTAATCAGTAGTCAATGCTAGTCAGAGAGCAAAGTGGTGATGGGTGAATAGGATAGGAATGAATTAGCACAGGAGCTGCAGAGATAATCTTAAGTTTATCAAGGATAGAGTCCAAAACATCGATTTTCCTGCTCCTCAGATGCTACCTGAACTGCTGTGCTTTTCCAGCACCACTCTAATCCAGAATCTGGTTTCCAGCACCTGCAGTCATTGATTTTACCCATTTGAAAGGATAGTAGGTCACAAATCAAGTGAAGTTGCACAGTGGAAATAAGCAGGTGCAGTATGAAGCTCATCACAGCATCACATATGACACCACTTTTGATAACCAGCTGTTTTATATCAAGAAGTTGCTAGCAAAAGGAATGGATGATGTGGTAAAACTGAGTTTGCAGTGGGCACCAAAAATGATGGACTCAATCTATCAAACATTTCCAATACCGAACAACCTAGATGGCCTCCTCTTTCAAAGACCACAATTTCCCCTCAGACGTGGTTGACGATGCTCTCCACCGCATCTCCTTCACTTCCTGCTCCTCCGCCCTTGACCTCCACCCCTCCAACCGCCACCAGGACAGAACCCCACTGGTCCTCACCTACTGCCCCACCAACCTCCAGATACATGGTATCATTTCCGCCACCTCCAAACAGACCCCACCACCAAGGATATATTTCCCTCCCCTCCCCTATCAGCGTTCCGGAAAGACCACTCCCTCCGCGACTCCCTCGTCAGGTCCACACCCCCCACCAACCCAACCTCCACTGCCCGGCACCTTCCCCTGCAACCGCAA
>NC_057718.1:91908314-91912441 GCF_004010195.1 Chiloscyllium plagiosum
TGGCCTATCACCCTCACCTTAACCTCCTTCCACCTATCGTATTCCCAATGCCCCTCCCCCAAGTCCCTCCTCCCTACCTTTTATCTTGGCCTGCTTGGCACACCCTCCTCATCCCTGAAGAAGGGCTTATGCCCGAAACGTCGATTCTCCTGTTCCTTTGATGCTGCCTGACCTGCTGCGCTTTTCCAGCAACCATTTTTAAGCTCCAATTATCTCAGACTACACAATGATGTTTGCCCCAAACAAAATAAGCAACAGAAGCTATTACAGCATTTGCAATACTGAGTACAAGATTCAGTGTCAAAAGGTATTTGGACTCAAATCAGTCGATAAATAAACTCATGTTTAGTCAAATATTGAGACAAAAGTTGGTGGCATGTTCTGCTTTACCAGGTTAGTATTAAATCCAGCATTTCTTTATGCATAATTAAATGATTAAGTTTTTAGCAGAATGTTTTACTCACCAAGTACAGGATTGTAAAGGTTGGTAAATTTTGTGAAGGATGGAAATAAATGGGAAAGGTAGTACTTCTTAAATAAGGCAAAAAGAAACTTGAAGCCACTTTCTTGTTTTTCTTTATTCTTCCATTCTAAACTTGCAGCCTTAAAATTTAAAGCAAAACATTAATTCAATAAAACTAGATAATTAAAAAAAAATATTCCAAGTAATGTTTGTGAAATGTATATTTAAACACAAGACACTTATTCATTCTTCTAATTTGTCTTTTCTCCCTTTTTAGATCCTTAACACAGTAAGTTGCTAACCATGAAAGATGTCAAACTGTCACAAACGTCAAAAAGATTCCATGATCATCGTCTCATATTCATCTTCTGAGAAGAAACTTAACTCCCATTCAGTGCATCTAATTCAGTTTACCACCACCTTCTGAAGTGCAACTAATAATGGGAAATAAATGCTGGTCCCGCCAGCAAAGCTCACATACCTTGAATAACAAAAGTGTACCAATCTGCTTTGCAACAACTTAACCATGCATGTAAAATGTCAAAATAAGATTTTCAAACATACTGGTATCATTATGCAACACTTTTTCTTCTGTTCCAACTTTTATTGTTTTCAGCAATATGTGTCACAATATAAAATGAACATGAAATAAAATGCGAAACTGTGGAGATACTAGGTTTGAAAATCAACAGCGGGTGACCTCAAAATTCACAGTGGGCATGTGCCTTCCAGGAATCACTGTCCATCACTCCAGTGATTTGGGAGAAAATTAACTCACGTGCTTGCAAATGACATGCACTACTAGGTCATTATCTAGAGAATGTTATATAAATGAACCTTGAAAGTTCATCACAGGTACAAACATTCACTCTTATTCAGGAGAGAACTACTAGCTGCTCCTTCAAGCCTCCTTTCAAAAGGAAGCATTAAAACAATTTAAACAATACAACTGCTTTCAACTTTTCAAAAGTCCCGTGTACCACAACTGGTCAACAAACACACTGAGGCTAAACAACTATACCACTAATGACGATGCACCGCATCTGTCTTAGATTCTGGGACATGAAAATGGTCCAGCACTGGAGTAGAGGAGAGCAGACACGAATGCACAAGCACTTGCCCAGAACAAATACTGTATGATCGAGACACAGCATATCCAAGTAATAGCTTTGCTTCTAGCCATTCTAATTACTTAGATTACTTAGTGTGGAAACAGGCCCTTCGGCCCAACAAGTCCACACCGATCCGCCGAAGCGCAACTCACCCAGACCCATTCCCCTATATTTAGCCCTTCACCTAACACAACAGGCAATTTAGCATGGCCAATTCACCTAACCTGCTCACATTTTTGGACTGTGGGAGGAAACCAGAGCACCCAGAGGAAACCCATGCAGACACGGGGAGAATGTGCAAACTCCACACAGTCAGTCGACTGAGGCGGGAATTGAACCCGGATCTCTGGCGCTGAGAGGCAGCAGTGCTAACCACTGTGCTGCCCTAATCTTCCAAATCTACAATTGCGATTGGAGCATGTCATATTATCTTTGCTTGTTTCCTATGAACCATATAATTTCCTTGATTTTTGCAGAATACACTATTTTTCATTCAACGTCTCACTCTAGTTTATAAATTTATATGATACAACAAATATTTCCTCAATCATATATTGTCGCAATTTTAAAAATATATTTTATTAAAAATAGATTTTTTAATATTACAAATATAAAACAATACAATTCAAAACAGTACAAAAAACAAGTAAAAAGAACCCAACCCGCCCTCATGTACAAATATATTTATGGAAAAATATAGAATTAAAAAACTATTAAAATAAATAAATATTAACCAGCAACCAACTAATAAATAGTAATAACTCAACTCAGCCAAACAAGACACCCATATGTTCACAGTTGCTCCTGCCTGGATATTGGACTCGTAAAACGCAATCATTACAGCTGTATAAATGCCCTTGTTAGTGTGGCAAATAATTCTGTCTCCAAGTATTCCAAGAAGGGCTGCCATGTCTTTAAAAAAATTCTCAGTTTTGTGGTGTACTATACTTGTGAAAAAATCCAAGGGAATATGCTCCATAACAATCTTCTGCCAACCCAAAAGGCCTGGGGGTTTTTTGGATACCCAACCTAGCAAGATGTTCTTTCCTGTGCAAAAAGTGAGGATATTGAAAAGGTTTTTCTTATGAGCTTCTGCAGGGAACACACTGGGGAGGCCCAGAAGAGGAGAGATTGGGTCCTTCTCCATCCTTACATCCAAAATCCTCCCCATTGCACCCGCCACAGCATTCCAGAATGTTTGAAGCCGACCATAAGACCAGAGACAATGGGTAAGAGTGACCGTACAGACCTTGCACTTGGGACATGTTGAAGATACCAGTGGTTTAAATTTTGACAAACGGTCCGGAGGCAAGTGGATCCTGTGGAGAATCTTCAACCGTAAAGCGTGAGTCCTATTGCAAATTCATATCTTTCTTGCGTTTTCCCAAATATCTTTCCATGCCTCTGGGGAGACTTCAACATCTAGCTCTCTCTCACACACACCCTGCAGAGTTGATCGAACTCATCTGAGGGGACACCCCCAATTGATGATATAAAGAGCCTACAGAAAGTGTACTTAGCACTGACCACCCTCCTCGATGTCGGATTTATAGGAATCAGTCAAAAACTGGAGTCGTATTTTGAATAAAAGCCGTAACTTGAAAAAAAATGGAAGAGGTCCCCATCAGATAGCTCGTATTTCTGTGCTAACTGACCGAGGGACATCATTGTGTCTCCCTCAAATAAATCGCCCATGCAAAACACATCCCCAGTTGCTCAACATTTGACTCCTGAATCTATTGTCCCCGGTTGAAAACCCAGCATACCCACTAAAGGTGGAAAAGAAGAGTTTTGCCAATATTGCCTTCCATTTGCCGAATTGCCCTCCATGCTTGAACAGTATTGATAACTACAGGGTGATGGCAATATTCCCTAACTGTCCTCATTTTTCCCAAAAACAGCAAGCTCATAAGGGGGCACCTTGCCTGGAAGGCTTCGCTATCTAAATTGAAAGAGGGTTCCCACAAGCCCAGTCACTCACGCAAGATAAAAAACGAGCTTAGTTGGTAGCTTTCAATGCATGGAAGGCCCATTCCCCCTAGTCTGTGAGGCAGTTGCAGTTTAGCTAATTTAATGAGGGGCTGCTTACGATGCCAAATAAAGGAACTGAACCAGCCGTTCAGTCTCCTGAATACAGAGGAAACTCGATTATCCGAATACCAATTCTCCAAAAATCGGATTATCCGAGGAAGATCTCGAGGTCCTGATAGAAACATTACATCAAAGACGTGTTTTCAACAGTGATCACGTCTTTTGTTTACAGTGATTAAACAGGCACCATCTCCAAATAACTGTCTGCTCGCTCTCTCTCCCCACACTTTCCCTGGAGTTCTACAGAGAGGTGTGTACTCTAAACAACTCCACCCCTTCCCCAGATAATCTCACCAAAATTGTCTTGTACAGGGCAGAGGAGGAACCTGCCAAAGTTGCAGTAAAAAGTTGTGTGCGCGCTATTTGAAGCCTTATCCCACAAAGGCAACTGCAACAGTCTTACTGTTGGTACCCAGTCCAGCTGCCCCAGACAAGGGGGTGAGTGTCTATGGGGTTGGGGA
>NC_057718.1:91912737-91935742 GCF_004010195.1 Chiloscyllium plagiosum
GGGGCAGGGGGCGGTGTTGTTGTCGGGGACATGTTGCACGGGAGCGGGGCTCGTGCGCTGTATGCTGCTGCTAGTCTCCTGAACGGGCAGCTGACTTCAAAAGCTCCGAGCCCCAGGGGAAAGGCTTTTGATCAGTTAACCGAATAATTGATTATCCAAACAAAAGGCATCGAGAAAGGGTTCTTGTTCGGGAGTCATGCCCGGGAACTCCAGATCCTTTTTAAAAAAAATCCCATTTTGGCCTGCCCTCCTCAGCCCTCAGATTGGCATAACAGAGTAAAATCTCTGGAATGCCACATTAATCTTTTGGAGTCACATGTTAGGTTTCCAGATCATTCCCTAATCACCGTAATAGCTTGTGGGGCACTCCTTTTCCTGGTGAGATATGCAAAGTATTTGCTTGGCCGGTTACCATGCTCACATAACCTTTGCGTTGCAAAGGTAAGCTCCATCTTTGCTGTCTGCACAGAATTCAATGCAGACCACAGTGCCATAATCCTTTGTAGCTTGACCAACGAGGGCCTATCAAAGTAAGCCTTCTCGGGTGCCTTCAACCATGCTTCGAGAAGATGTTGCTGCTCACCCTTCTGCCGCTTCTTACTAGCAGAGTAGAAAATAACTCATCCTCTGGCATAGGCTTTCACAGTTTTGCAAAGGACGGATGGCCTATTAACCGAGCCTGAGTTAATGTCTAGGAATGCCCAAAATTCCCTAGAGAAATGCTCCACAAACTTCTTATCCTTGAGAATAAAGGGATCCATTCGCTAGTGCCTCGAACCCACTGTAACATCCTTAATCTTGACCAACAGGTACACTGCAGCATGATCAGAGATGGTAATATTACCAATTGCACAAGATACTACTAGGTCTAGGGTTGCCACAGGGATCAGAAAAAAAATCAATCAATCCTGGTGTGACATCTGTGCAGATTGGAAAAACATGTGAAATCCCTGCCTATAGGGAGGAGACGCCTCCAGACATCCACCAACCCACATTCCACACACAGATCCACTAATTGTTTAGAGGGTATAGAGGGGTCTCTGGGCAACCTGTCTACTGTGGGATCCATGAGACAATTGAAATCCCTCCCCCCCCTATAATGATACGCCGAGACTCGAGACTGAACAGTATAGAAAACGCATCTACCAAAAATTTGAGGGGATGAGCTGTGGGGCAATAAACATTTAAAACACCATATTCTTCCCCATTTATCAAGACTTTAAGAATTACAAACCTCCCGTGTGTCTTTAACATATTATAGTAACTTAAATGGGAGATTCCTCCTAACCAATATAGCCACTCCTCTACTTCTGGTATTAAATAATGAAGAGTAAACCCAATCAAAGCCATTCTGCTGTAGTTTCAAAGCTCCCTATCATCCAAGTGTGACTCCTGTAACAAAGCAATATCCATCTGCTCCTTTCTAAGACTCAAAAGTACCTTCTTCCTCTTAATTGATGAGTGACTTCCCTTGATGTTCCAGATACACCATATAATCAAGTCATTAGCCATAACCTTCTGCAGCAACATTTAAATTCCAGAGGAGGAACTCGAACCACAAATCGCTGTGCCTCAGTGTCACATGATCCATCGAACATAAAAACTATATAAACTAAAACCACTACATTTAACAAACGTACAAAACTATCGAAGATTAAAAACAACAAAAACCAAAAAACAAACCAACATATAAAGAGCCAACAGCTCTGAATAGGGGAAATCACCCGGTGCTCAAAAGGGCACATACCTATCCCAAACTGCCCATAAGTAGGCATTCTAGCTATCCCAACCATTTTCCCTCCTCCTAGCTAGAGCCGCACCGCAAACACAAGCGGAAAAGAAAGTAAATACATCATAGAATAGCAATATGAATAAAGAAAAAACATTTTTTAAGGGAAAAAAAGTAAATATCCCACCCATCCTCTGGTATAACTTAACCTAGAAATTGAAAGTACACCTATCAACTGCCCCCAAACATAGTTTAAGCCAAATTATTACCAGTAGGAAAAAAAAGGAACTGAAAGCTCCAACTGGACTTCCTTTGCTTTTTAAAAAAAAATAAAGACATAGCCAAACAACGCTACTATTTGTACGTAATAAATTGTTCAGATTAGGCTAATTTGTCCACAAAGTGTCTTGCCTTCTCCGATGTGTCAAAGAGATGTACGGATCCATCCAAGGTTATCCATAGCACCACCGGATGCCTCAGAGAGTAATGAATCCTAAAGCTCTCCCAGTCCTCAACAAAAAGCATGGACCAGGTTTTTGTTATCAACAAGAATTACTCTTTATTGTAAGTAAATAGACTCTAGCCACACAAAAGTTATGAATGATACACACACACACACACACACACACACACACACACAAAACATGGGTGTTGCGGATGGAAGGAAAGTTGTTCATTCGTCTCCGTTGACACAATCTGTTGTGATGGTTCTTGTGCTGATCAGAATGCTGCTTCTTATTCTTCCTTCTCTGGATGTTTTTACTGGTTTAAAGGTGGGACAGTGGACCAGTTCATGTTTACAGAAAAGTCCCGGAAATGTTAACTACAATTTAAAGCTGACAACAACTGCTGGAGGGAAATTAAACTGATTTTCTTCAGGCTTTTACTGTGGTGAACACACACAGCTACTGAGCTGGAGATCTGAAAGCTTCTCCTTATCTTGTTCACAGCCCCTCGACAGTTCCCACATTCATATCATTCAGTTAGAAATGAAAGGTAGTATATATCAAGATATTGATAAATGAATAATGGATGTTCTATTTTACTGATTTACTTACTGAACATATTTTGTAAAGGACAGAAAAGGTGAGGCACAACAAAAAGACATCCACATTTACATTACATAATACATGAATATAGATCAAATGTGTCAGACAATATTATGTTCTGCACCCACTTCAAAACAAAGCAGGGTAAATAGTCATATGGCTCATTTACTATTTGTGGAACCTTGCTATCTGCAAAGTGGTGCTGTATTTGCCTATTAATGACAATCATTACAAATCAAAAATGATTGCAGAACACTTTTTGAACACCTGAGGACTTGCAGTATACTTAATAAAATGTGTTATATCCTCAGGATAAGAAAGCAAAAATAAAAAAAAACTGAGTTTCAGCTTATAATTGCTAATCAGTAACTTTTGCTGGAAAGTACTTGTGCATGGACATTGGATGGGCCAAGGGAAAGAGTCAAACATTCTATTACCAGCTTTTTGCAGGAAAATTTTATTTATGACTTACTACAATGTCACTGTCTATTGAATTGTTTCCTACTAGGAACCAGCACTTTGAACAGCAGAACAGAGAACAGTAACCTAATACACTTTAAAATTCTCTCAACAACACATTTCCTGAAACAGCAGATGTACAAAATAAAGGACACTTCTACCAATTTGAAGAAGACATTGATTTAGTATATGTCACTGATTGGTAATCCAGGCTCATGTGACAGGAACATAGGTTCAATCTCACCATTGCAGCACATGGTATTTAACATCAAGTATTAAATCAAGAACATGAAGCTTGACTCAGTCACAGTGACCAACTGCCTTTGAAATAACCTAATTCACACAAGTTCTTTAGGGAAAGAACTGGTCTCCATGTCTGGTGTATACATTACTCAAACTGTTGATTCTTAATTGGTATCTTGGGCGGATTAGTGCCTCAGTGGTTAGCACTGCTGCCTCACCGCGCCAGGGACCCGGGTTCGGTTCCAGCCTCGGGCAACTGTCCGTGTGGAGTTTGCACACCCTCCCAGTGTGTGCGGGGGTTTCCTCTGGGATCTCCGGTTTCCTCCCACAGTCCAAAGATGTGCAGGTTAGGTGAATTGGACTGAAATTATTATCACGTGTGAAAAGCTTTGCCTTATGAGCAATACAGGCAGATCACAGAGTTAAATAGCATAGATAAGTAAATAATATGTAAACAGCAGTAAAAACAAAAATACAGGTACAAGCAAATGTTAAGAGTTTGAGAGTCCATTCAGTATTCTAAAAAGAGTAGGGTAGAAACTGTTATGAAACCGGCTGGTGCACGTGTTCAGGCTTCTGCACCTTCTCCCCAATGATAGAGGTTGTAGAAAAGCATTGCCAGGATGAAAGCAAATTACTGCGGATGCTGGAATCTGAAACCAAAAGAGAAAATGCTGGAAAATCTCAGCAGGTCTGGTAGCATCTGTAAGGAGAGAAAAGAGCTGACGTTTCGAGTCTAACTGATCCTTTGCCATTACTAGGGTGGGATTGATCTTTGTGAATGCTGGCGGCCTTTCCTTGACAGCAGGCTGGTAGATGGATTCTGTAAATGGGAGGTTGGCCTTTGTGATTGTCCGGGCCGAGTTCACCACTCTGTGTGACTGTCTCCGATCCTAAACGGTACAGTTGCCATACCAAGTAGTGACACATCCAGACCGAATGCTCTCAATGGCACACCTATGAAAGTTGGCAAGGGTATTCACCGTCATGCCAAATTTCCTCAGCTGCCTGAGGAAGAGGAGACGTTGTTGGGCCTTTGTAACCAGTGGGTCCACATGAGGAGTTCAAGAAAGCCTGTTGTGGATGACCATTCCCAGGAGCTTGACACTCTCCACTCATTCTATCTCTGTGCTCTTAATGTATAAGGGGGCATGAGTAACATCCCACAGAAAGTCAATAATGAATTCCTTGGTTTTGCCAGCACTGAGAGCGAGATTGTTCTCAGTGCACCATTTTTCTAGGTCTTCCACCTCCTCAGGTCATCAGCGAACTTGTAAATGGCATTAGTCTATATTTGGTGACGCAGTCATGGATATACAGTGAGTACAGTAGGAGGCTGAGTACGCGCCCCTGGGGGGCTCCAGCGTTGGGTCTTAGTGAGGATGAAATATTGTCCCCAATCTTCACTGACTGTGGCCTGTGGGTCAGGAAACAGAGGATCCAGTTGCAGAGAGTGGGGCGAAGTTTGAGATCACTAAGTTTACTAATCAGTCTCGAGGAGATGATAGTGTTGAAGGCTGAACTGTAGTCAATGAGAAGGATTCTTATGTAGCTGTTCTTGGTGTCAAGATGTTCTAGGGAGGAGTGCAGGGTAAGTGATACGGCATCTGACGTGGATCTGTTGGTCTGATAGGCAAATTGGAGTGGGTCAAGAGTAGTGGGGAGGCTGGAGTTGATTAATGCCATAACTTGCCGTGAGTTGGCCATGCTAAATTGTCCATAGAGATTGGTGCATTAGTCAGAGGGAAATGGGTTTGGGTGGGTTACTCTTCAGAGGGTCGGTGTGGACTTGTTGGGCCAAAGGGCCCGTTTCCACACTGGAGGGAATCTAATCTAATCTAATCTTGCCAGGGACACCCGGATCTCATGAAAAAGAACAAAAAACATCTTTAAAACAGAAACATTTTATATTTATGCAGCACTTCTACAATCTCAAGACGCTCAAAGCACTTCATAACCCATCCAGTACTTTTAAAATATAAGACTGAATTTAATGGATTACTGTCATCCAATAAAGGCCTATTCGGATGCACAATGCCCATCAGGTTTAACACTACAAGCTGCCAGTGAAAGGGTGGTGTTGGAGGACGGTTTTGTGTCTCCGATGCTAATCGCAGACCCCCTGCATCAATTTTGCCTCCTGCATCAATACTTCCACCATCCCGCCCAACATGCATACACCTCCTGTCAACCCAACCCCAGTAGGATCCTGGATTTATCTCAATTTCAGGGCAATGATAGGAGGCACAGAGGCAGATACAGTAAGACCAGAAGACATAAGAGCATAGGAGCCATTCAGTCCATGAATCTATTCCACCATTCAATAAGATTATGGCTGATTTGATAATCCTCAAGTCTAATTTCCTCCCTTTTCTCCACTTCTTTGATTCCCTTACTGCTTTAAAAAAAATTGTCTACCATAGCCTTGAGTGCATTTAAGAACTCAGTCTCAACAGCCATCGGTGGTAAAGAATTCCACAGATGCACAACCATCTGAGAAAAGAAACTCATTTGTCTGGAATGCGTAATCCCTTATTCTGACATTATGCCCTCTGGTCCTAGATTCTCCCACAAAGGGAAACAACCTTCTCCCATCTGCCCGTCAAGCCCCTGAAGAATCTTTTGTGCTTCAAAAAAGTCAACCCACCTTTGTCTATACTCCAACAAGTACAGTTTCAATCTACTCAACCTCTCCTCACAACAGTCTCTCCATATGAAGTGGCCACCAATCCTGGTTTGATGCAAACTGCTGACCTCTGACTGACAAGCTCCTCCATGAGCTAAGATTCATCATGGAGAGCACTGGAAGACCTGTCTCACATAAATTAAAGTGCCATAGTCTGAAAAATCAAATCCAGGCAAGTCAAGATATGCCTGTTCTCAACATCCACACAGTTGCAAAGAGCCTGTTCTCAGCTTAAAGTATGGCCCATAGTCACTGCTACAAAGGTAGGAAACATGGTAGTGAATTTGCACACTGCTAGATCCCACAAAGGGCAATATAACAATGATAATATAAGCTGTTTAGTGATGCTGATTGAGACATAGCATTGAGGTCAATTCCCTTGCTCTTCTTTGAAATAGTGTCATGGCACATTCACTTGACAAAAGGAGTTCTTGGTGTAATGTCTCATCCAAAACACAGCACCTTCAGCAGTGTACTCGAGTTTTCGCCTGGCTTTTTGTTCACCTCTCAGGGATACGAGGTCAAGCCATTACTTTTTGACTGAAGAGAGAGTTCCATCAACTGAGTCATGGTTGCAAATCCAATAATCACAGAAACTTTATAATGAATTATAAGTTCTCCATTAGCATTCAACAACTCCTAGGTTTAAATTAATTTATATCCCATATGATAAATCATGTACTCTCAATTAGACCTTTTACACATTATGAAGGTTGTTGATTTACCTGAATTACCATGTACTTTAGAAGTATTTGAAGGAAGTACAAAGTCTGGTCATCTGATATCTTTTCTCCCAATACTGATGGCAGCAGAGGGGTAATATCTTCTGCAGCAATTTTTACTAAGCAGAAAATGAATAAAACATTAATCACACTTTGATTTTATTAATTAAATTAATAAAATTAAAACACCACAATTTAATAAATAAAACTGACTCCCACTTTTTTCCATATTATACATGAATTAGAAACACAATGAGCAAAGTGACCCAAAGGTGTTCATCTGATCCTGATGGGCATAACCTGGCATTTCATCTATTTCAGACGCATCTACGTTCCCTTTTATAATATTTCAACTATAACTGTGCACAGTACTTTAAAAGCTTGATCTAAGCAATGCTCAATACAAACTTAGCATAATTTCTCTGCTTTTCAATTCTAACCTCCTGGAAACAAACATGACTGCTTGGTCTGGTTTTGTGTTTAAAAGTGGTTTTATTAACCTGCATCATTACTTGTAGTATCAGATCTGTGCATTCCAAATATTGCCAAACACAAAAATATGTCATGAGCCAGTGCAGGTTGGTGTCAAAATATATTCCATGATGTACTTCAGTAATAACTCTGTGCAATTTGACAAACACAGCTGATCAACAATTCAACAAAAAAAATATTATTTTTAAATCAATGTGAATGCCCCACCTTACGAAAAAGTGACCTTCAGAGAACAGGTAGAATGAGCTCCTCATTCCTTTAGTAAGCATAAAAGTATACTCAAAAGCTTTTAAAACATTCCTACTAGTGGGCTTGCACTTAAAATAATCAGTTTAGTTTTCTGATTCTCCTCAAAGCTCCATAAACAAATTAAATTTAGAAATGTGGGTCAGTCAGCTTTGCTCACTTTTTTAAAAAATGAAAACTAGCACAAAAACTCAGGCAACCTAATTTTCTTTTACACTGGTTACACTAATTTTGGGAAAAATATGCTATGAAAAAACTGGATCTTCAAGACTATCGTCTCCAAATATTTTTATTTAACATGGTCCACACTGGACAGCACAAGTTCCAAGGGGAAGATTAAACTTGGACTTACTCGTTATCTTGATATAATGATAAATGCCACTATAAATACTAATTCCATCTCATTTGTAATAGGCTTGATTACTAACCATCAGACACATTATAGGAGGGATTTATGAGCGTATCTAAAGTACATGGTCCAATTTGAGATGAAACAGCTGGAAAACCAGGAACTAGACAAGCAAATAAGGTTAGTTGCTCATCAGAAGAATTCTCTTGCAGTGCTTGAAGCCAAAGTAGATAGAGTCGAATTCCTTCACATCTTATCTAAGGAAAAAAATTTACACAATTTTGGTGAAATTTCATCAATGATTCTAGTGATTATAATCAAGTACAAGTTAGAGCATGATGTATACTAGTAGTTAAACAAATTTCAGCTATACCATTGGATATGCCGCCAGTTAGCATCCAATATCATTTATACAGTATGTATCTACCCAGACTAGCATTTGCATTAATGATTTAGTAGAGCAGTTAATTTTAACAAAAATGCTACTTCCTTTTCCATATTGCACTGGCTAATTGCTCTCAAGTACCAGTTACATTAATGTGTATAGTTCCTATCAGTCACACCAGCTGCTTTTTATTCCAGACAACCACCTTGAGAAAATGGCAGTAAGCATTTGCCAATACCATATGTATAAAACACAAAACCTACATTAAGTGGGCTATTTTTTGGGACATTTTAGGAACTTTGAAACTGACAGGGCAATTCTGAAAAACATTAAACAAAAACATACCATCAAGGACAAAGCCCTCTTGAAGGGTACCCCATCCACCACAAATATATAGTGTGTACCATGTACAAATTGCACCTCAGTGACTCACCAAAGCTTTTTCCAAAGCATCTTCCAAACCATTGACGTTTATCACCTAAAAAGACCAGGGTACCTAGAATACATGGGAACATATTACCTGCAAGTCGCCTGCCGAGTCACATACCATACTGACTCAGAACTATTGAGTGACTCAGCTTTGAGTGATGTTGGAACCACACACATCCATGCAGGTGGGGATTACCTGTCTTTTGCCTTTCAGTTCATGGACAGGCTTTTGGGTATCAGCAGGTGCATTAGTCACCATAAAATTCCAAGCCGTAACCTGCTACTTTAACAACAGTATTTGCATACTGGTCCACAGTTCAGTTTCTAATTAGTGGTAAACACCAAGATATTTATAGCATTAATGATAAGGCCACAGTATGTTAAGGGGAGAGGGAAGGTCACTGATGGAACAGTTGAACGTGATCATGTCTAGGTCACTACCCTGAGAAACTCTTGTCATGCCCTGGAACTAAGATAAGTGAGCTCTAACAATTACAGTCATCTTCCTTTGTGCCAGGTATGACTCCAACCAATTTAGAGTTTTCCCTTGGTTCTCACTAACTCCAGCTTTGCTACAGAAAAATGCCTCAGATCGAACAGGATACAGCACAGAAGATAGTCAGCCCAAACACAATTTTTGTAATGACCAAGTAGTCATTGCAGAAAACAGCTGTCAAACTCTATTGGTAGACCAATGTGAACACTTTCTTATGAACTTTGCAAGGAGGCAAGCATTCTTCACAAACCACATTATTAGCATTGCTGAGCAATTCTCATACAATAATTGCAATTTTGCCAAAGAACTAAAGGAATCTTATATATATAAGACCTACCTGCAGCGTGATCAAAAGGCCACAACCCTTGTGTAAGTTTAGATTCAACATAATTAAAGGTTTATCAACCAACATTCCTACTTCCGTATCAACTTGCATTAACAAATACATTTTGCACATTTCAACCAGTGTTTTTCTAACAGTTAATCCATGCCTTTATATTGTGCGATGTAGACATTAACTCGGATCCCCAAACTTCAGTTCTAACCTTTACTGTTGATTGTACATTGCCCATCTCTGCATCTAGCCCATATGTTATCACAGATTTGAAATTCACTGAAGGAATTTGGATTGAACATTTCAGCACTGGAAACAGCAATACCAAAAATCTAAATGATCACCAACAATTTGGGGAAGAAATAAATTTCACAATAGAACGAATTCAATAACAATTACATTGGTAACAAGCATATACTACTTCAATATAAGTATAGTACATACAAATACGTTGGTTTGCCCAAATGGTACTCATGCTCACATGACCCTTTCCTCATTTTATTTAATATAATTCGATAAATATATCCTTCATTCCTTTTATTCACCTACCTTAAATTCAATTACTCAATGCACTTCCGCAGTTCCTTCTAGCAGCATAATTCATAATCCAATCATGCTCTGAATGAAGTTTTTCTTGAAATTCTCCAGACTGCTATCAGGTAAACCCATAGTCTTCTTTTTACGGAAAATGTATAATTGTTCAAGTATAATTTTGATATTCCATAAGCACACTGAATTAAGTTGTGCAGCCTACATAAAAGGTCATTCTTTATACTCTCCACCTACGCAATGCTAATTCTAAGTTTTTGACTATTAAAATGTGACTGATTCAAAGTTATCAAAAATCAACATGTCTGCCAAATGTTCTTCTGTTTGGCTTTTGTTTTTCATAACATGTTTAGCAATTATGTAGAACCCTAACTAAAACAAAGAAAATTTATTTTCAAAAAAATGTTGAAAACTATTTCAAACCTAAATTACACATAGAATTGTGCTACTCATCTTGGTCTATCGACCAAGTCACCAAAAGATCAACACTCAAATTTGGACAACAATCTTTCACTCCAATTACATATAATGAATGGTTAATTTGAGTGCTATTTGTAAACATTTTGCAGTAATTCACAAACACCAATTGCTTAACAGGTAATCAACAATACATTAATTTATTATAAACATTTGTTTAAAACATGCCACTTAAGAGGCTTAGCATAAAATAAAACAAATTAAGCAGTCTATTGTGCACTCACTTCTAATGATGTCTCTCTTTCATAGCTGAGACAAATATTTCAGTTGCTACAATACCGGAACGCATCCAGCAAACATCCAGAGTATCTTCATGAAGTAGAAATATAAACTATGGTAAGCATCTTTAATAGATCACATACACCTCCAAGATGTTGGCTGTGAAACTGGCCAGGGAATTGGTAACCTATGTTTCCACATTCTCATTAATTATAATGAAGAAAATCACAAGCACAACAAGCAAAATATATTAAAGCTCTTACCTTAACAGAGTTTCCAGTGTGCAGAAGTTTCTTCAAAATTGAGCCTAAAGTATTAATGTGGTTGTAAATTAAAGATTGCAGATTTAAACATATGTATATAAATAATACAAGCAGCATCAGACATAGTTCAGTGAGGCACAAAATTGACTCTAAAGAGTCACAGGGGCGTACGGCACAGAAATAGACCCTTTGGTCCAACCTGTCCATGCCGACCAGATACCCCAACCTAATCTAGTCCCATTTGCCAACACCTGGCCCACATTCCTCTAAACCCTTCCTATTCATATATCCATCCAGATGCCTTTTAAATGTTGTAATTGTAGTAGCCTTGATCACTTCCTCTGGCAGCTAATTGCATACATGCACCACCCTCTGCGTGAAGAAGTTACCCCCCTTAGGTCCCGTTTACATTTTTCCCCCCTCACCCTGAACTGATGCCCTCTCGTTCTAGACTCCCCCACCCCAGGGAAAAGACAATTGTCTGTTTATTCGATCCAAACTCCTTTATAAACCCTATAAGGTCACCCCTCAGCCTTTGATGCTCCAGGGAAAACTGCCCCAGCCTGTTCAGCCTCTCCCTGTAGCTCAAATCGTCAAACATTGGCAACATCCTTGCAAATCTTTTCTGAACCCTTTCAAGTTTCACAACATCTTTCCGATAGGAGGGAGAGCAGATTTGCACATAATATTCCAAAAGTGGCTTAACCAATGTCCTGTACAGTCGCAACATGACCTCCTAACTCCTACACTCAGTGCTCTATCCAATAAAGGAAAGCATTAGAAACACCTTCTTCACAATCCCATCTACCTGCGACTCCACTTTCAAAGACCTATGAGCCTGCACTCCATGGTGTCTTTGTTCAGCAATCCTCCCTAGGACCTTACCATTAAATGTATAAGACGTGCTCTGATTTGCTTTTCCACAATGCAACACCTATCATTGAGATAAATTAAACTCCATCTGCCACTCCTCAGTCCACTGGCCCATCTAACTGAGATCCCGTTGTACTCTGAGGTAACCTTCTTCACTGTCCACTGCACCTCCAATTTGTGTCATTATAAACCTACGAACTAAACTTCTTATGTTCACATCCAAAGCATTTATATAAATGACAAAAAGCAGTGGATCCAGCACAGATCCTTGTGGCACACCTCTGGTTACAGGCCTTCAGTCTAAAAAGGAACCCTCCACCACTGTTTCCTATCTTCAAGCCAGTTCTGCATCCAAATGGCTAGTTCTCTCTGTATTCTGCGAGATCTAGCCTTGCTAACCAGTCTCCTATAGGGAATGTTGTCAAACACCTGACTGAAGTCCATACAGATCATGTCCACCATTCTGCCCTCATCAATCCTCTTCATTACTTCTTCAAAAAAAACTCAGTCAAGTTCATGAGATATGATTTCCCACACATAAAGCCATATTAACTATCCCTAATCAGTTCTTGCCTTTAAAATGAACTGCAGAGTGTCAGCTAATTGCAATACAACTTAGTAAAGCACATGAAGATTTGTCAGAAAAGTTAATTTAACTATACCTGCACCAGTAAAGTCTGCTCAGTTAAAATGGTTAAAACAAACTCTTTCAAACCTTCCACAGCATGATGACCAAGTTTATCCAGATAAGTGACCCATAAAAGATCCAACAGCATTGCAGGTTCAATCTCTGGTCTATAGCTGAATTCGCTGACCTCAGTTCAACTTCTGTTCAATCCAGTTTTCCAAAGTATCAGTGGGTTAGGGAGTAGAAGCAATTTCAGCTTTGCTACACCAAATTGCTATTCAGAATCTCAGCACAAGTGGTCAGGTCAAGTTCCACTGTGGTGCCACTCACAATCAGAAAGCTTGTCAAAACTCAGTCAAGGTTCACACATTGTTAATAGCAAACGTGGCAAGTTATCAGAAGCAAAATGCAACCTATGGAACAGTTCAACAGTCAGAAGTAATGACCACATGAAGTAGTGGAGGCAGTGATGTAGTGACATTGTCAGTATACTAGTAATCTGTGGAAGATGGTGAAATTTGAATTCAATTCAATTAATAAAATCTGGAATACAGATCTGGTCTAATGGGGTGACATGAAACCACTGTTGATTGGCATAAAAACCAATCCGGTTAAGTAAGGAAAATCTGTCTCTCACTGTTCTGGCATACATGCGACTGCAGCAATGTGGTTGAATCTTAAGTACCATCTGAAATAACTATCAAATCATCCAGTTGAAACTAACCAATATAAAAGTGTGATGAAAAGGAATTAAACGGAAGGGTAGCCTTAATACAAGTAATACCAGGGTCTTGAGTAGTGATGTAGAACAGAGGGACCTAGGAGTTCAGATATATAATTCTTTGTAGTTTGTATCACATATATTCAGGGGTGGTTAAAAAGGCATTTGGCACGCTTGCTCAATGCTTTGACTTGGGAAGTCATGTTAAGGTTGTACAGGATGTTGGTGAGGCCTCTTCTGGAATACTGTGCTCAGTTCTGGTCTCCCTGTTATAAGAAAGATAGTTAACACTCGAAAGAGTTCAGAAGAGATTTACCAATATGTTGATGAGAATGGAAGGTATACAGAAAAGCTGGATAGGATGGGACATTTTTCCACTGGAGCATAGGAGGTTGAGAGGTGACCTGATGTAAATTTATAAAATAATGAGAGGTATAGGTAGAGTTAATGGCAGTTGTCTTTTCCCGAGGATGGGGGATTTCAAGACTAGGGAGCACATTAAGGTGACAGGAGAGAAAATTAAAACAAGACGTGAGGGGCAATTTTTTGTTTTACAATTAGGACGTTCACATGTGAAATCAACTTCTTGAGGAAGTCATTTAAATTCTGGGTACAATTACAATGTTTAAAAGATATTTGATAATTACATGAATAGGAAAGGTTTGGAGGGCATGGCAGGCAGGTGGGATTAGTTTAGTTTGGGATTACGTTCGGCATGAGCTGGTTGGACTGAAGAGTCTGTTTCCGTGCTGTATTACTATAATTCTAGGTAGATGATGGTCTAATGGTAATATTTATAGACTATTAAGTCAGCGACCCAGGTAGTGTTTTGTGGATCTGGGTTTGAATCCCATCATGGAAGATGGTGGAATTTGAATCCAATAATAATCTGGAACTAAGAGTCTAATGATGACTATGAAGCCAATTGTCAAGAAAATCCCATCTGGTTCACTAATGTCCTTTGAGAAGGAAATCTACTGTCTTTAACAGTCTGGCATAAATGCGACTTCAGATCAATGTGGTTGACGAAAGATGGGCAATAAATATGGCCTAGTCATGATGTCCACATCTCATGACAAAATAAAAATAGTCCCCTGGCACCAACCAAGCACAGGAAATGATAAGAACAAACCCAACCAAACCTGCAAAGTCCTTCTTACTAATGGTGCTCATGAACTAAATTGCTATTCCTTCACAGCTGCGAGATCAAAATCCTGGAACTCTCTCCTCAGCAGCACTGTGGGTGTACCTGTAGATTGCAGATGTTCAAAAAGGCACTCACCGCCATCTTCTCTCAAGTGTCATTAGAAATGAGCAACAAATAGAAACACAGGAACAGTAGTAGGCCATTCAATGCCTCCAGCCTGTTCCACTATTCGATGAGATCATGGTTGATCTACGGCCTCAGTTCACATACCTGCCTTTGGATCGCAACCTTGGAGACCTTCATTTAATAATAATTTGTCTCAGCTTTAAAACTAACAACTGATCAAACATCAACAGTCATTCGTGGAAGACAGCTCTAAGCCTCGACCACCCTACATGTGTATCTCTACTGAATGGTTTGACCCTAATTTTTAGACTATGCCCCTTAATTCTAGAAACTCACAATCAGCAAGAAAAAAATTATCCACCCCGCATTTTCCTGTTAATATCTTGAAGATTTAAATTAGATCATCCCTTAACTTTCTAGATTCTAGAGAAAACAGAATTAATTTGCATAAGCTCACCTCATAACTTAATCTAAATTCAGGTATCACTCTGGGAACCGAAGTGTACTCTCTCCAAAGCAAATACACCCTTCCTCAGTGTGTGCTAGTTTGGGCATAGCTACAAGACCAACACCCTATGAATGAATTTTTTAAAAGTAGGAATAGAAAATCGTTAAGGGCAAACTGCTCTCCAGACATAATTAAAAACGTAAAAATATCCTTCAAAAGATTTTATTTTAAGATTAGATTTGATTCCCTACAGTATGGAAACAGGTCCTTCGACCCAACAAGTCCACACCAACCTTCTGAATTTCTTGCTAACTAATCAAAATTTGACACCAAATACTAAAAAAAAATTATTAGAAGGTAGAGGAGCCAGGATGAAAATGGGCAACTATTAAACACTCATGGAAACCCTGTATTATGGAAGTAGGCCATTCAACCCATCGAGGAGGAAGTGAGGACTGCAGATGCTCGGTCTACACTAACCTTCCAAAGAGCATCCCACCCAGACAAACCCCGTTCCTTATCCCCATTGACCTATCTAGCACATCCCTGGACACTATGGGCAATTTAGGATGGCCAATCCAGATAGCCTGCACACCTTTGGACATTACAACACCCAGAGGAAACCCAGGCAGACACAGGGAAAACATGCAAGCTCCACACAGCCCACAGGTCGAATCAAACCCAGATCCCTGGAGCTGAGGCAGCCGTGCTAACTACTGAGCCACTGTACCTGTTGCAATTATGATAAACCTAGCAAAGTCAGAAAATTGTAAATTCAAGAAGTAATTCCAGAAACTGAGCACATAGTGTATACTGGCACTTGAACCACTGACGTATTGCTATCTTGTCAAAGGTGCAATAATTTGCAATGAGACATTAAACTGAAATATTATCTGCCTAATCAGGTGAACGCAGCACCGTCAAAGAACGGCAGGAACTTCTATGCATCCCAGACAATGTCAACGTTTCAATCAGTACGACAAAAATACATTAATCATTGAGCTTATTTACTGTTGACAAAATTAAGTATCCAGTGCCTATTTGATGAATAAGCACAATAAAACCAAGGCAAAGCTCAACCATGAGGCCATTTCACTCATTTGCATTGACACCAGCTGAGGTACTGCCTGGCAGATGTGCTGAGTGTTGACATGCTAAATGCTCCAGGCTGAATCGAGCATAGATCAAACATCACTGACTGTCTTCATTTGAATGTTTTAATATCCACTTAAGTGATGTAAATAGTTGTCAGAAACTGTTGATGTTCTGAATAGTTGATAACTTGTTTATATTAAAAACCAGTGGCATTTTGACAATGTATTCTATTCTCCTGATAGAATTGACAGAAAATCAATTCTGACCATCTAAGATCAACTTTTTGGTTTAACGAGCAACAGAAGTAACAAGGCAGAAAAATACTAAACAACTAGTGCCAAGCCTGGCTGAAACCTTGTTTAAATACAAAAGGAATAAAGTGCCTGAAACAAGTAATCCTTAGTTCATTTATCCATAACAAGAAACAAGTAGTTTGTATTTAGAGTCACCTGATCAAGTACCTCAATGTTACCAAGTCATACAGCATCTAGAGCGCATGAACAGGTGACTTAACCCAGTTGGCATAAACCCAGGGTGCAGTTGCCAAAAGTCTGCTTGAATTAAACATTACCTGCCTGTGGTGTATTTGTTCGTCTAGAAATGAACTCCATAACCTTTTAAGGCCTTATCAGCAGGTATTGATACTTTTGGCATTTAATGCATCAGTATTCTCAAATGTCTTTGCTGAGTACTCATCAAAGGAACCTTTTTTAAAAAATTCTATCAAAATGGACAGTCTCACAATTCACCATACCAAATTTTGTTTGCCATTTATCTTCCAACTCTGTAAGCTTATTTGTACCTTTCTATATCTTAATAAGTTCTCTCATATTAGATATATTGTCCCATCTATCATCATCTGCATTTTTTCCACCCTACCTCCAATATTCATGTTCAAATCATTTATGTATGTACAGAAAAACTGAACTCAAAAGGTCCCTGGAGTACATATTTCTCATTTCTGCTCGTCTGAAGAAATTCTTTCAGTGGCTACCCAGCTTTCAATTTTTAGTCAATTTTCAATCAACTTTGTTCCACTCTCCACAGATGCTGTAGAACTGCCAAGTTTCTCCAGCATTTTTTGTTGGCTTCAGATTTCGAGTATCCACATTATATTGCCCTGATTTCAATCAACAGTTACATGTCGACATCTGTCTTGTCCTCAAGCATAAGGGCTGCACAGAGACTCATGTGGCTCATTGGCATCTGTCCCTATCTCTGAGATAGGATGCCAGTTGAGTTCCTACTGCTCCAGAGGTTGTAATAGCATCTAAGAACAGGATGACAGGGCCCTCTTGTGGCACAATAGTGTCCCTACCCCTGACCAGGAAACTCAGGTTCAATTCCTACCTGCTCCAGAGGTGTACAATAACATCTCTGAACAGGTTGATTAGAAAAAATAGATTTTTAAAAAAACAGGTGATCAGAAAACATCGAGACTTCACATCTACTGCCTTATAAAATGCAGTCATGTTTGTTAAGTCAACAAGCACAGGAGCCAATCTGTCTGTAACAATGAATCACAAGTACTCAATTAAAGAATTAAAAGTCCATGTTTTTCTGATTTTCATGATAAGGAAAATGTAGCCAAGAACCATTCATTCTTCTCTAACTCGTGCCACAAGATCTTGAATATTCAAGTGAACAGTTTAATGCCTTATCCAAGGTAGCACTTGCAACAACAGTTCTTCAGGTCTACAGAGGAAAGTCAGCCTGAATTGTGTGTGTGTCCTTAGTGGAACCTGAGTTCTTGAGCTCAACCTCAAAAATTGCAGAACCAATTCACCAACCTTTTCCCCAAACCATACAGTCACACATTAGAAGGAAACAGTTTTGCGCATTTACAGAGCTGCAAAAATATTTTAACAACAAGGTTTACATCAGGTTTCTCCTCTGATTGCCCTAAGAGAATACTGTTCTACCAATTTCAGTTATTTTACAATAGTAGTCTTCTTTACTGGTGCTGAAACGTAACAGTTCTTGGAGAGAGATTTTAAATCCTAATTCCCTATACTTTCAGGTCTTCGGTTAATCTCATATTGTAAGCGTACATAAATTGCTTCATCATATTGTGACACCAACACATGATATCATTTTATTCAAGTTATCACAATACAAAGAAAGAAAGTTTCTTTCTCGCACTTCTGACCTCTCGTATACCTCTATTCTTTGCATTCCACTATAGGCAGCTCAGTCCTCAGCTATATCTTACCAAATCTCAAAGTTTGTTCCTGAAAGTACCCTCGTCTCACCCTTTCACAATCTTCACTAGAATCATAGAGTCATAGAGATGTACTGCACGGAAACAGACCCTTCAGTCCAACTCATCCATGCCGACCAGATATCCTAACCTAATCAAGTCCCGTTTGCCAGCACGTGGCCCATATCCCTCCAAACCCTTCCCAATCGTATACCCATCCAGAAGCTTTATAAATGCGGTAACTGGACCAGCCTCCACCACTTCCTCTGGCAGCTCATTCCATACACGCATCACCCTCTGCATGAAAAAGTTGCCCTTAGGTCCCTTTTATAACTTTCCCCTCTCACCCTAAACCTATGCCCTCTAGTACTGGACTCCCCCACTCCAGGGAAAAGACTTTGTCTATTTACCCTATCCATGCCCCTCATAATTTTGTAAACCTCTAAGGTCACCCCTCAGCCTCCAATGCTCCAGGAAAAACAGCCCCAGCCTGTTCAGCCCCTCTCTGTAGCTCAAATCCTCCAACCCTAGCAACATCCTTGTAAAGCTTTTCTGAACCCTTTCAAGTTTCACAACAGCCTTCCGATGGGACGGAGACCAAATTTGCATGCAATATTCCAAATGTCCTATACAAACGCAACATGACCTTCCAATCATATACTCAGTGCTCTGATCAATAAGGGAATGCATACCAAATGCCTTCTTCACTATTCAATCTACCTGCGACTCAACTTTCAAGGAACTATGAACCAGCACTCCAAAGTTTCTTTGTTCAGAGATACTCCTGAGAAGCTTAGCATTAAGTGTTTAAGTTCTGCCCTCATTTGCCTTTCCAAAATGTAGCACCTCACATTTATCGAAATTATACTCCATCTGCCACTTCTTGGCCCATTGGCCCATCTGATCAAGATCCTGCTGTAATCTGAGGTAACCTTCTTCACTTCTAGTACACCTCCAATTTTGGTGTCATCTGCAAACTTACTAACTATACCTCCTAGTTCACATCCAAATTATTTATACAAATGACAAAAACCAGTGGATCCAGCACCGATCCTTGTGGCACTCCACTGATCACAGGCCTCCAGTCTGAAAAACAACCCTCCACCACCACCCTCTGTCTTCTATCGTCGAGACAGTTCTGTATCCAAATGGCTAGTTCTCCCTGTATTCCATGAAATCTAACCTTGCTAATCAGTTTCCCATGGGGAACCTTGTCAAACGCCTTACCAAAGTCCATACAGATCACATCTACTGCTCTGCCCTAATCAGTCCTCTTTGTTACTTCTTCAAAAATCTCAATCAAGTTCATGAGACATGATTTCCCACGCACAAAGCCATGCTGACTATTCCTTGCCTTTCCAAATACACGTAAATCCTGTCCCTCAGGATTCCCTCCAACAACTTGCCCACCACCAATGTCAGGCTCACTGGTCTATAGTTCCCTGGCTTTTCCTTACCTCCTTTCTTAAATAGTGGCACGATGTTAGCCAATCTCCAGTCTTTCGGCACCTCACCTGAGAGTATCGATGATACAAATATCTCAGTAAGAGACCCAGTATCATTTCCCTAGCTTCCCAAACAGTTCTGGGGTACACCTGATCAGGTCCTGGGGATTTATCCACTTTTATGTGTTTCAAGATATCTAGCACCACCACCTCTGTCATATGGGCATTTTTCAAGATATCACCATCTATTTCCCCACATTCTTTTCTTCCATGCCCTTTTCCACAGTAAACACTGATGCAAAATACTTGTTTAGTATCTCCCCCATCTCCTGTAGCTCAACACATAGCCTGCACTGATGATTTTTGAGGGGCCCTATTCTCTTCTAGTTACCCTTTTGTCCTTAAAATATTTATAAAATCTCTGGATTCTCCTTAACTGCATTTGCCAAAGCTACCTCATGCCCCCTTTTTGTCCTCCTGATTTCCCTCTTAAGTAGATACTTACTGCATTTATATTCTTCCAAGGATTCTCTCAATCTCTCCTGTCTATACCTGACATATGCTTCCTTCTTTTTCTTAACCAAAACTTCAATTTCTCTAGTCATCCAGCATTCTCTATTCCCACCAGCTTTTCCTTTCTCCTAACAGGAATATACTGTTATTCCTGGACTTTTGTAATCTCATTTTCCAACCGCCCCTTCACCTGCGAACAACTGCCCCAATCAGCTTTTGAAAATTCTCGCTAATAGAGTCAAAATTAGCTTCGTCCAATTTAGAACTTCAACAGTTAGATCTGGTCTACCCTTTTCCATCACTATTTTAAATCTAATAGAATCATTAGCCACCCGTTTGACTAAGCCTTTAGTCAAGTGTGTGTATTAAAAAATAGTGACTGTCAATTAGGATAATAGAATTTTTTTTTAAATAGAGCCACAATCTTTCGTTGTACATAATATGCCAAGTGTGATCTAATCCAGTTTGAACACATTGAATTTACTTTCTTATTTTTCCTCAAATTACAATTGCACTTTTTAACTGATTTTGACTGTAACAATTCATTTAAAATAACTACCAGTGATAATCTTCATGAAACTTTTGTTAGTTATTTATATTCACTCTCAATTACCTTGCTATCCCTTGTTTATTGCTTGCGCTCATAAAAAAAAGATAAGCTAAATAAAAGTGCTAAAATTTTAAACATTTCCCATAAGATACCATATACTAAAGAGAGGTTACATTGCTCACTACAATTTTTTTTACATTGGAGACTAACTGGTTGTCTCGAATCCAAGTGGCCCAAAATTCCACTTGCTAGCTGTCGCTACTTACTTCCAGTCTACTACCTAAAGGTGGATTACATTCCTGAACTGCAATTTTTACACTTAAATACCTTTTAGTCGTCTTGAACCTAAATGGCCCAAAAATCCACAAGTCTTTACACTTGCTTTTGCCCACTGGTCTTCCACAGCCCCTCCTCTGCTTGACACTCCCTCTCTCAAACACCTTCCTTCAGCAGAGCCCCTGGGAAGGACTAAGAAGGCTGATGCAAACAAGGGAGTAGGTGGTGGTTAGTGGGAGCGATCTAGCAAGTAAGAGAAAGCCAATTTTTGTCCAATTAAACTTCTCTGAAACACCATGCGACATGCTACATCTTAAATTTCAAATACATTTAAAATTTCTATTAACTCCTCTGTAAAGGTTCACTCTACAGATGTCTTCCTGATGTAAAATATAACCTCTGGGCCCTTTGCCCTAGCCATTAATTCCAAATAGAATTTATTTTGTCACATCTATTGTTAATCCACCATTCACTGGAGTAACTCAACAATTAATGAAAAACCTGGAAAAACAGAAAAAGACTCAAGCCAATAAAGACAATATTAAATCCAAGTGAAAATAAGCACCAAGGTGGTCACACATTCATATTTGCCACATGAAAATAAGTTAATATTTTAAATTCCTCTTCAAAATCCTAAAATTGCATTTTACAAGAGATTGTAATGGTTTTAATGTCATAAAGGCATGTGATATGAATTACAAAAAGGAAATAGGAAACAAAACAACTTTGGTCTGCATTATAGAGATTATGAAAGTAAAGGAAGGATGTAACCAAGAAGGAAACCAAAAATAATAGGATTATGAAAAGCTAAAAGGTTAGAACCAACATTGAGGGACTAAAATAAATGAACTGCACCAATGCTTTATGCAAACTTTCCCAAATGAATGTTAGTATTCTACATTAACAAAAATCAACTACAGACATTTATGTTGCATATAGTCAATGCCATTTAAGAAAATGTAACTTGCGACCTTAAAAGATAAAACACTGTATAAATTACAGGGAGAAAAATTAATTTGAGTAAAGATCACACCTTATCATAATCATGCAGAGTTTACAAATTGCTCCACGATTTGCAAATATGAAAGAAATATACCACTTTTTCTTACCTATGCTGTGAAATTGCCATCTGTTGTTGATTTTCTCAGGAAGAAGTTGAAGTATTTTCTGTTCAAGATAAATTTCAAGTACAAATTAAGATCATGTTTCAGTATAACATGAAATTCAAAGCTTCGGATACAGTCATGAAGTCGTCTGCAGGAGGCTGTTTGGACCAGTTGTCTACATTCGCCCTGTAAAACCGCACAGTTAACCTTCTTCCCCTGTTCTGTTCACATGGCCCTGCAGGTTTATTGCCTTCAAATATCCATCCAATTTCCTTTTGAAATGCTAGCTTACACCACCCAAGTTGGCACGAGTTCCAAATCTTTACCACACAATGTGTTAAAAAGTTCCTTCTCACAATCCCCTTGCATCTTTTACCTAGTATCAACAATGTTTCTCTATTAAGACTGAACTTCTGCACAAAAATAGTGAAAACAGTGATAATTAAAGTGACACATTACAGGTTTGAAAATTTCAGAAGTCTCACTTGACACATTTGGAAGTACTATTCTGTCTGGTGCATATTTGATATGAACACTTCAGAACAAACCAAACATTCTTAGTTATCATTCATCAAGTATCACACTTTGATTTTGAAATTCTGTTCTTTTCAAAATTGTATGTACAATCCCACTTAAATAAAAGTCAAGATTTTGACCTTTAGTTTCGACTCGTAATTGCTGCGCTCTTTTCGGAAATATCTCATTACTGACAGGTTAGAACATAGAACATAGAACATAGAACATAGAACA
>NC_057718.1:91936891-91956770 GCF_004010195.1 Chiloscyllium plagiosum
TTGACAGTGAAGACGAAAAGATCATTGCCAACGGTAATGCAATTTCCTCTCTTGCTTCCCACATAATCCTAGGATATATCCCATCAGGCCCGGGGGACTTATCTATCCTCAAGTTGTTCAAAATGTCCAACACATCTTCCTTCCCAACATGTATCTCCTCTAGCTTACCAGTCCGTTTCACACTCTCCTCTTCAACAATACGGTTCCTCTCATTCATAAATACTGAAGAAAAGTACTCATTCAAGACCTCTCATATCTCTTCCGACTCAATACACAGTCTCCCACTACTGTCCTTGATTTGACCTACCCTCGTTCTCGTCATAAAGGTTGTCCTTGTAAATTATAGAAATCCCATTGCCTGACAGTGAACCAAACATTTTTTTTCATTATTTCAGTTAAAGAGCAATATTAAAAGGAAAGTGTGTGTCTTGGCTGGTGCTTGAGAGATGAAGAATTGCAAACATTATGTCCTTGTTCAAAAGAGGTCACAGAGATTGGTCGGCAATTGCAGGACTTGGGCAATGAGTTAAAATATTCAGAGAGCCAGTGCAGGCATTAAGAGGCAATGGTCTCCTTCTGCACCATAACAACTGTAGCTCTAAGTGTCTTCATTCAGTGCTAATGGCCCTTGTCTCTGAGTCAGTTGCTTATTGATTTAAGTCTTAATCTGGACTGTCTCAGCAGGAAGAAATTAAATTTATCCATCGGATCCCTGGCTTAAATGTCGATGGTTAGCCTGTCAGCCTAACTTAGGTGGTAGGGATCATTTCTGGAAACAATTATTGAGGATAGAAATAAAGTTACAGAAAGAATGTGGGTTGATTCATTAGAATTCAGCATGGATTTGATAAGACAAACTCATGTCCACTTAATGTCCTGGAGACTTTTTGATGAAGTAACAGAGGGTTGATGAGGCCAAGGCTGTGGACGTGCATAAAATTCCAAAAGGCACGCAATACAGTGCCACACAACAGACTAGAGAGAAAAGTTTAAGTCACGAAATACAAGGGACAGTAGCATTGTGGATACTAAACTGGTTGACTGATAGGAAACAGACATAACTTAATGGGCATTGTTTGGGCTGAAAAATTTGTTATGGAGTTCCCAGAGTTCAGCATTGGAAACTTCATTTTTCCTGATAATATAAATGACTGTGATGTTGATGTGCAGAGACATAGGCTTAGCTGGGATCACCATCAACAGTTATGCCAAGGGAACCCATAAATAAATTTAATTTCTTTCTTCCTGCTTACACTGTCTGGATTGGGACTTAAATCAATAAGCAACTGACTTAGAGACAGGACTATTACCACTGATAGAAGACACATGGAGCCACAGTTGTTAGGGTGCGGGAGGAGGCCATTGATCCATTATGCCTGCACTGGCTCTCTGAGGATTTTAACTTATTGCCCATGCCCTGCAATGTTTGACAATTTTAAAGTTAGCAGATGACAAAAAAAAGTGAGAATCTTAATCAGAACTGGCTATCGTGGAAAACTTCAAAAAGGACATTTACATGGGTGGAGTGGGCAGACAAGTGGCAGATAAAGTTTAATATAGAAAAGTGAGAGATGCACTTTGATATAAAAAACATGAAGAGATAGTATAAAATAAAGGGTATGATTCTAAAGGGTGTGCACGAGCAGAGAAACCCTGGTGTATATGTATACAGGTCTTTAAATGGCAGCAGGGCAGATAGTGATTGCTGTTAAGAAAGGATTAAGTACAGAGTGCAAAAGCAGGGAGCTGAATGACAAACTTAAATAGGTTATTGGTTAGACCATTACTGAAGTAATATGTGCAGGTCTGGATTCCATATAATAGGATGTGAATGCACTGGAGAGAGTGCAGAATAGGTTTCCGTGAATAGTTCCAGCAATGAGACCCTTCAGATACAATACAGAATTGGGATTATTTTTCTCGGCAAGAAGGCAAAGAGGAGATTTAATAAAAGTTTTCAAGATCTTGAGCCTGGATGAAGTAAACAGGCAGAAAATTCCCTTTTGTAAATAGAACAAAGTAAGAGGGTAGAATGAACTTTTTCACAGTGAGCCTGGAACGCACTTCCTAAATAAAAATGGTGGAGACAGGTTCAATTAAGGCATTCAAGAGGGCATTATTGCTAATTTTAGAATATCATCCAATGTGCAGGGTTACAGGGCAAATGGGCAGGACATGTGCATTAAGTTAAAATGTTCAGAGAGCCAGTGCAGACATGATGGGCCAATGGCCTTCTGTAACAACGGTAACTCTGAGTGTCTTCATTCAGTGGTAATAGTCCTGTCTCCAACTCAGTTGATTATTGATTCAAGTTCATTTCCAGACAGTTTAAACAGGAAGAAAGAAATCAAATTTACCTGGGGGATCCCTCCGTATTGGTGAACCCAGCTAAACTAGGTAGGTTCATCCAGCAACCAATTTTAATTGGCTTGAGGTGGAATTCTGCTTCTATTGGAGAGGAGTCCCTCGCCAATCAAATGGTCAGCAGGTGTCGTCCCAGCAGCACAACTGGCAGAAGTGTTCATTGCTAAAACTGAAGCAATCCCAATAATGAGCAACGTTAGAGCTGGACTTACAGGTTAGTCCAATCTGCAGGGTTAAATACGTAAGAGGGGAGAGCTCCAATGGGCATAGGTGCCTAACCCAAAAAAAACACACATCCATGCTTCCACTCTTGCTGTTAATCCACCACCAGCTGGCTAAAAATTTCAGCTCTGATTTCCAAACACCAACTTGACATTTTTCTAGCAAGCCACTGACACCTAATGGGAGCAAAATGGCAAATAGCTAATTCTTCAACTGAATAATGGAGAGTTTGGCCAAGCCTGAATCTCTATAAAAGATCCAAATTAGTTACAGAAACAAGCTAGAACACAATTTGCAAGGGTGAAAAGCTGTGAAAGAACAGTGTAGAGGGCATTTTTTTGAAGTTGCAACTGAGCTTTAATAGTCGTAAGTACTGCATTCATAAACATCAAGTGAATAAAAATTCCTCTTGTAATGAAACATATCTCGCCCATTAAACTAAAAAAATCAACACTTAATACAAAATAACTTCAAAACTGCACCAATACTCTTCTGAATTAGGGGTATCAATGGTTGAAACATTTG
Source organism: Chiloscyllium plagiosum (assembly GCF_004010195.1). Taxonomy (NCBI): domain Eukaryota; kingdom Metazoa; phylum Chordata; class Chondrichthyes; order Orectolobiformes; family Hemiscylliidae; genus Chiloscyllium; species Chiloscyllium plagiosum. The sequence continues at coordinate 91,940,003 of NC_057718.1, forward strand.
CACAGGTACTCAAACCCAGTGCTGAACAGCTTTAAATGCCCTCTTATACAATGACCTTGGTTTTGAGATATAATATTTCTATCTGAATGCCGCTGCTCAAATGAGCACAAAATTTTAAAATAATGTCCACAACTTCATGTTAGAGGCCTACAGGCAACACCACAATATTAAAATCAGCAGCAGAAACATTACAAAATCAACTGTACATTAGGAGGGGGGGGGGTTGCAGAAAACAATGAGGGAGGTGCGGTAAAGGGGGAGAGGGGGAGGGAGCGAGAGAGGGGGAACAGGGATAGATACACATACCGAGAACAGTGTGGACATCCCGAGGTGAGAGAAACAGAAGAAGAGGAAAAAGGACAGAGAGCAAGAGAGGGGGTGTGGGGGAGAGAGGGAGGGATGGAGCGAAAGAGAAAGAGATAGCATTCTTGTCAAGTACAAGTTGGGCTACAAAATAAACTGCAGAGAAAATCCAAAATTATAAAACCTTTTGTTACATCTTTATGGGCTAGCACACTAGAAATCAAGCCCTTCTATCCCCAGTACTTAAAAATGTTCAATATTAATAATCCACTCAAAATCCTTTTTACACATGCATACATTACAACAAATGGACGTTATGTATGGAGAGAAAGACTGGTAAGGCAGTTCAGTGACCCCTAGCCAAAGGATTTAGTGAGATGATCCTTCTGATCAGAATACTGCTTCTTGATCTTCCTTTTTCAGGTACATTCATTTTTTGCAGGAAGCACAGGGTGACTAGTTCTCACTTACAAAGATGTATGACATCAATTAAAAGCCACAGCCTCCAGAAACTGATTATGAGAAATCGGATGCCTGCTGCCAACCAAATCTTCATTCTTACAGAGTCTCCTGACTTGACCTCATCTCTAACTGGGGTTTCTCCACTGCTTGAACCAATAGCTATGTAAACAACACTTACAGAGTGCAGGTCATTGTTCCTTAGAAGTGAAGTCCCAGGTAGATAGAATAGTGAAGTCAGCGTTTTGCATGCTTGCCTTTATTGTACAATGCATTGGATATAGGAGGTAGGAGTTGTGGCTGTACAGGACATTGGTTAGGCCACTTCTGCATTCAATTTTCATCTCCCTGCTATGGGAAGGATGTTGTGAAACTTGAAAGGGTTTAGAAAAAGTTTACTAAGAATGTTGCCAGGGTTGGAGGGTTTGAGCTATGGGGAGACACTGAATCGGCTGGGGCTATTTTCGCTGGAGCATCAAGGTTTATAAAACCATGAGGGGCATGGATTTGGTAAATAAACAAAGTCTTTTCTCCAAGGCATAGGTTGAAGGTGAGAGGAAAAAGATTTAAAATGGATCTAAGGAGCAACTTTTTCACACAGAAAGTGGTGCACATATGGAATAAGCTGCCAGAGGAAGCGGAGGAGGCTGGTGTGATTACAATATTAAAAAAAGCATCTGGATGGATATCTGAATAGGAAGGGTTTAAGAGGGGTTTTGGGCCAAATGCTGTCAAATGGGACTAGATTTATTTAGGATATCCGGTCAACATGGACAAGTTGAACCAAAGGATCTGTTTCCACGTGTACAGCTCGATGAGTCTATAATTTGCTTTAGAAAAAGTGCAGCAATCCTTCAATAAATCTTGGCTTTAAATCTAGTTCTCACCTCATTTCACTCCACAACCAAAAGTACAGAATAATGAAACATTACAGTCTTTATTCTTTTTACTAAGTCACCTGAGCTACTGTGTTTGTAACATTTTCAGAGACCAGCTCAAAACTACTCAGCTATGGCTTCCAGATACAGAATTCTACCACTGGCATCAAAGTCACAAACTAGAATTCAACTGAGTTAAACAAGAATCACTGGAATTAAACTTTCTTTCCCAAACTTGTCCATATGGAAATTCACACATTAGTAATTTCAAAACACAAGAATTGATAATTATTTAAATTTATTGTGCAGAAATAAATTGCACTGGTGAAACTTTTATTTTAACCTCCAAGTAACAGGATTCTATTATCACTTTAGAACAATCGTAAAGGTGGCAGTCATTGATAACTGGTCACTAGTCTATGGACTAATTCACGACTGATTCCTATCACAGCATCATTTGTACACACCCTCAGCTCTAGTTTGTCTGCAACCTCACTTCAAATACTCTGCATATTCAAACAGCAACATAAACAATGCTTGCCATAACTGCCAACTGATTCATTTTTCCAAAACATACAGCAATCCTCATAAGTTACTGGTTTCAATAAGTTCTCTCTTTTCAATCCACAATTTTTTTTTTTAAGAAGCACAATTTAAACGTCATGATTGTTTCCAACTTTGTTTTCCATTAACTTTGGTTCTTCTTGAAAATTGTCCTGATCAGTGAAAAATGACAAGCTTCAACAATATGTCTTTTTCAGGAATACTTAACACAGTGATTTCAAATCATCAGCTGCCGAAATGGGTCGCCATATTGCAAAAAATTGAGGTAATTTTTGTCAGAAGAATCAATACATAATAACTAGTGCAATTTTAAAGGGGTGGGTTGCAATCTAAGAGAGAGAATCCTAAAGATGCTTGTGCACGAATCTTTGAAGTGGCGGGACAGGTTAAGAAAACAAAAAACAGCTTACTGAATATTGGGCTTTACAAATAGGGCCACAGACTACAAAAACTGGGAAATTATGTCAAATTTATATTAAGCACAAGTTCAAAGGTTCAAACCCAGCAAATGTTTTGCGCCCAATTCGGAGCACAACATCTAGAAAGGATGTGAAGGCTTGAAAGTGACAGAAGAATTTTCTACAATGGTTCCAAGGATGAAAGGTCACTTTCTCTGCTCAAAGGCCACAGTAAACAGATAAATAGTTTCTGAAAGGTCAATAATTAAAAAGAAAGAATTTGGGTTTAAAAATAATCAAGTAACACAAGGAAAATAAAAATATCCTACGTGCACACACATCTGTATTTGGTATGCCCAGCCTAACAGGTGGTGGATACAGATTCATCTATGCCTTTCAAAACAGAATGGGATAATTTCATGAAGGAGAACGGGTTACAAAGATATGGAGAAAGACTAGCAACATGGGAGTAACTGGATTGCTTGTCAAGAGAATTAGTGTAGATTCAATTCGCAGTGGTCACCTTCTATACTTCACCTGACGAAGGGGCAGTGCTCCGAAAGCTGGTGATTTCAAATAACGTTGGATTATAACCTGATGTCGTGTGACTTCTGACCTTGTCCATCCCAGTCCAACACTCGCATGTCCACATCAGACCTTCTGTACTGTTCACTCTGAACAATTCTGCTCTACTATTTCAAACTCAAGCTGGCTTTCCTGTGGGATGATCCAGCTATTCATCTCTCCATTGCCCTTCCAATTACTCAAATTAGTACCAAAGCCCACTCACCATTTGCCTTTTTCAACAGCATACACCATCAAAACCACCAGGGTCACCTAGCTCCTGACCTCATGATAGCCTTATTCAAGATGAGACCATTCACAACCCTCTCCAGCTTTTCATCAATGACCTTTGATCCATCAAAGCCAGCTGTTCACTTATAAACTTGCAGTGTTAGCACCATTCACAACTCTTCAGACACTGAAACAGTCCGTGTCCACATTCATTAAGACCTGGACAGCATTCAGACTTGAGCTAATAAAAGTCAAGTGACATTTCTGGTACACAACTGCCAGACAATGAACACTGCCAGTAAGTCTCACTAACCCCTGTTGATGATAAATGGGAATACCATTGAGTCCCTACCATCAACATCCTGGGGTTTACGAGGTAAAAACAATTCCTGATGAAGGGCTTTTGCCCAAAATGTCGATTTCGAAGCCCCTTGGATGCTGCCTGAACTGCTGTGCTCTTCCAGCACCACTAATCCAGATCCTGGGGCTTACCATCAACCAGAAACTGAACTGGACAAGCCATTTAAATACTGTGGTTACACAAATATGATTGAGAATTCTAAGGCAAGTAACTCAAGTGCCAGCTCCCAAATGTCTGCTTTCAGTTTACAAGGCACAAGTGAACAGCATGATAGCATACTGCGCGGGTGGCTGTGGCTTCAGTAACACGTGAAGCTCAACACCATCTGACATAAGATAGCCATCCACTCCATTCACCACCAATGGCAGCCATACAGAATGCACTGCCACAATACTCTAGTGCTCTTCCAACAGCATCTTACAAACCCACACTTCCAAATCACCTAGAAGAAAGTACAGTGGATACATTGAAACACCAGCTGCAAGTTCCACTTGAAGTCTTACATTAACCAGAGCTAGAATTACATCATTGTTCTTTCACTGTCACTGCATCAAAATCCTGGAAATTCTTCCCTAACAGCACCATGCATATGCCTAAACGCCACATGGGCTGCAGATCAAGGCAGTATCTCACCACCACCATCATAGGGGAAATTCAGGGATGGGCAAGAAATTTTGGCTTTGCCAGCAACCCCACATCCAATGAAGGTGGTGGATTGAGGAGGGTCAGACTATCAGAAAAATATACAGAAATAACAACATATATAACCGCTCTGATTTACTTATGGACAGAGTCCAACTGGGAATCCTCATTTTCATTGATTTCAGTAATACTTAATAATTCTACAACTTAGACAAATGGGTGAGGGCACAGAAACAACTTAAAAGTGGGTATGAAAGACAGAAAAAGAGATGGAGAGACAGCACAGGAACGAAAGGCAGAGACACAGAGCTGAGATGAGAAGACTAAATAGGTGAGAATAAAAGGGGACAAAAATCCTTTATGAAAGTTGTGAAAATGAATCTATTAAGGAGACAAAACACTAAAATAGGCAAGAAAAAGGGAAAGAATTGACATTATTGACAAGGGAACAAACGAGGAAACAAAAGCAATGGACCATGTTGTGAGTTAGATGAGTTAGGGAAATTTGGCAAAGAGAGTGAATGAGCAGCAAATGAAACTGGTCACAACAGAGGACTATATATTTCTTTAGATTAAAGAGCTAGTAAATTGAAATGACCTTTCAAAACCTGTGCTCCATTACCAATGAAACCTTAATATCGCTTAATGATAAAATAAGCAGTCAATACTAAATAACATGCTTGAAAGTCAAGTTGCTGAAAGAGGTCAGCAATCTCATAGGAAAAACAAATACCAAAGCTTTCATCTGCCAATCTTGAACAGTAACATGATAAATTACCAGTTAAACGTGACTTTCCAATGTCCTGGTTTTATCACATTAAATGATTACAGTTTAAACTTGTTCAAGGAACTTCACTTTTGTTTAATTAACAATTTGGAACTATATCAGGTAGACTGATGGAGGATTTAGAAAGTTTTAAAATACACATCGTCTACAAAAGAGGCCTTATAAAGTCATATGTAGAATTTTAAAATGATGGAATCATCAAATTTTACAGTGCAGAAGGAAGCCATTCAACTCAATGTCTGTACCAGCTCCCTGCCAGTCCCAGTCTCCAGCCTTCTCTCTGTAGCCCTCTAATTTAATCACTTTCAAATATATATCCAACTCTCTTTTGAAACCTCCAATGGAATCTGCCTCCACCACTGTCCCAGGAAGCACATTCCAAATCCAAACAACCCTGACTAAAGTTTCTTCTCATCCCACTCCTAGCTCTCTTGCTAATAATCTTGAAATTGTGACTCCAAGCTACTGACAAAAGATGATATTATATAACCAGTTGACTATGCCAACACTCAATCCTGCTTTGCCACTTAAGATAATGGTTTATCTCTTTGAGGTTGCAACTATTTATTATCACTTACACCAGATAACCCTCAAATTGTTCTTTTCAGTCAAGAATCTACCTCCCTTTGTCTTAAAACTAATCTATGAAGCTGCCTCTACCACACTCGAGGTAAGAGTGTCCAAAGACTCTCAACACTGAGAAGAACATTTTTACTTATGATGGAGAGGAGAAAAAGAACCCTATTTTTAAACTGTGTTCCCTAGTTCTCATCTCCCCATTACAGGAACCATTAATGTAGCATCTACCCTGTCAAGTTCGCTCAGGATTGCAAAGGCTCATTATAACTTGTTTGGAAACTTCGGTTCTAAAGCGGATGAAAGACTGATTTGGATTCGCAGTTGCTTCGAAGAAAATCCCAGAAGTAGAGGCTGTGGAGATGTCAAAGGAGGCATCATACAAATCTGTTGAAGAAATGAGTTTAAGGAACACATGCTCAGCAGCAGTAGTGAGATGAGCTCGCAGCTTGATAAAGGTCTCGGGCAAAGAAATTAATTGCAGAAAATAACACTAAGTTAATGCACAGAAACTTGCTGAAGAGGAAGTTCATCATCATCATCATCCGCGTGTTTATCCAAATATTGTTTAATGTGGCTGAGATAACGACATTGGCAGGCAGGGCATTCCATGCCCTTACCACTCTGAGTAAAGAACCTGTCTCTGACACCTGTCTTAAATCTATCACCCCTCAATTTGCAGCTATGCCCTTCATACAAGCTGATGTCGTCATGTTAGGAAACAAAACCTTCACTGTCTACCCTATCTAATCCTCTGAGCATCTCATATGTCTCTATCAAATCCCCTCTTAGTCTTCTTCTTTCCAATGAGAACAGACCCAAGTCTCTTAGCCTTTCCTCATAAGACATTCCCCCTCCAGACCAGGCAACATCCTGTTAAGTCTCCTCTGCACTTTTTCCAATGCTTCCACATCCTTCCTGTAATGGAGCAACCAGAACTGTACACAATATTCAAAGTGCGGCCACAATCGCATTTCGTTTAGTTGCAGCATGACATTACGGCTCCAGAACTCAATCCCTCTACCAATAAAACCTAACACACCGTATGCATTCTTAACAGCAATATTAACCTGGGTGGCAACTTTCAGGGATCTACGTACACGGACTCCAAGATCCCTCTGCACATCCACAATACCAAGAATCTTTCCATTGACCCAGTTTTCTGCCTTCCTGTTATTCTTCCCAAAGTGAATCACCTCACATTTAGCTGCATTGAACTCCATTTGCCACCTCTCAGCCCAATTCTGCAATTTATCCAAATCGCCCTGCAACCTGCAACATTCTTCCACACTGTCCACCACTCCACCGACTTTAGTGTCATCTGAAAACTTACTAACCCATCCACCTTTGCCTGCGCCCAAGTCATTTATAAAAATGACAAACAGCAGTGGTCCCAAAACAGATCCTTCTGGCACACCCTAGTCACCAAACTCCAGGCTGAATATTTTCCATCAACCACCACTCACTGCCTTCTTACAGAAAGCCAGTTTCTAATCCAAACTGCTAAATCACCCTCAATTCCATGCCTATGCATTTTCTCAAACAGCCTACCATGTGGAACCTTATCAAAGATTTTAGTGGAAGTCCATGTACACACATCAACTACCCTGCCTTCATCCACATGCTTGGTCATGTTCTCAAAAAAGTCAATGAGGTTTGTGAGACATGACCTGCCTTTGATGAAACCATGTTGGCTATCTGCAATCAAATTGTTGGTTGCTAGATGATTATAAATCCTCTCTTATAATCCTTTCTAAAACTTTTCCTACAACAAATATAAGGCTCACTTGTCTATAATTACCTGGGTCATTTCTACTGCCCTTCTTGAACAAGGGCATAACATTTGCAATCCTCCAGTCCTCTGGTACTAAACCTGTAGACAATGACGACTCAAAGATCAAGACCAAAGGCTCCAATATCTCCTCCCTAGCTTCCCAGAGAATCCTCCGATAAATCCCATCCGGCCAGGGGACTTGTCTACTTTCACTCCTCCTAGAATGGATAACACCCCCTCCTTACTAACCTCAAATGTTTTCTAGCCTAACATCCTGTATCTCATTCTTCTCTCCTACAATATTCTCCTTTTCCTGAGTGAAAACAGACCAGAAATATTTGTTTAGCACCTCTCCAATCTCTACAGGGTCCACACAAAACTTTCCACTTCTATCTTTGACTGGCCCGATACATACCCGAGTCATCCTTTTATTCCTCACATACCTATGTTCTACGTATAATTGAAGCATAACCTCCCTACTTTTGTAATCAATTGCCCTCATAATAATCAATAATATTTCATCATTCCTCCCAATTGTTTGTGTTACTGCATTCCAAACTTGTGATTCATTCACCCAGATCCCTCTGCATTTTCTCATTGTTTAGATTTTTTAAAACTCTTCCTATCAAAATGGAAAATTTCACATTTTCCCATATTTCCTCGATTTGCCACATCTGTAAACAATCACAGGGCAGCATGGTGGACCAGTGGCCATGACTGCTGCCTCACAGCGCCAGGGACCCGGGTTCAATTCCATCCTCAAGCAAATGTCTGTGTGGAGTTTGCACATTCTCCCCTTGTCTGCATGAGTTTTCTCCAAGTGCTCCAATTTCCTCCCACAATCCAAAGATGTGCAGGTTAGGTGGATTGGCCATGCCGAGTTGCCCACAGTGTACAAGGATGCATTGGCTATGTGGATTAGCCATGGGAAATGTAGGGTGACAGCGATAGGGCAGGTCTGGACAGGATGCTCTTTAGAAGGCCAGTGTGGATTCGATGGGCTGAATAGCCTGCTGACACACTGTAGGGATTCTATGATTCGATAATATTTCTACATCCTTATATAAGCTCCTTACGTCTCTTCACAACTTAATTTCCTACCTATCTGTGTCATCTACAAATTTAAAAACCGTAACTTCAGTGCTTTCATCCAAGTGATTAATACCAGTAGTAAACAGTTGAAGTCTCAGTATCAATCCCTGTAGCACAACCTGTAAAGATCCATCTAAATATACTCCCTGCTTCCCGTTAGCCAGTTATTCTTCTGTCCGTGTCAATATGCTATCCTCTGCACGGCAAACCTTTATTTTCCATAATAACTTTTGAAGTGGAAACTTATCAAATGCTTTCACTAAACCACGTTAGCTTTGCATGATAACCTTGCCCATACCCAAGTGCTCTGGCACAATCTCATTAATAATAGTTTGACATTTTCCAAATCACAAATGTTAAACTGACTGGCCTGTAGTTTATTTTCTGTTTCCCTCCTTTTTTTTTTAATGCAAGAGTTATATTTGCTACTTTCTAGTGTATTGATAACTCTCCCCATGCTGAACCAAGGAAGTTTCAAAAAAATTGAAACCAATAGATTGTCTATCTCATCAGCCATCTCTTTAAAGAGCCTAGGCACATGTTAGCCCTCAGGCCCAGCAATTTACTCATTACCTCTTCTCTGGTAATCATGCCTCACTCCCTTTCACAGCCTTCTGGGATATTATCTTTATCCTCTATAATGAGGATGAATGCAAAATACAAGTTCAATTGATCTATCATCTCCTTACTCACTAATTCACCTGACTTGTTCTCAATCAGACCAATGCTCACTTTATTAACTTTATAAACAAACCATAAAAAATTTTTATGTTTGTCTACTCTGGCTGTTTCTCATTTTTTAAAATTATTTTATTGCCATTCTTTGATTTTTTTTGAGCAAAATATTTTGAGCAATGTTCTGAACTGGCACCTGATTTTGCACAATTAAATGCTTACTGAAGTTCTCAAGTATGAGTGTCTATTGTTGTTGCTGTGGTAATAGGTTGAACAATCCTTTCTGATCTTTGTAATTAATTTGCTTGAAATAGTCTGTGTGCAGTCTAATGCCATTTGTGCATTTCTTTTGCATAATAAACTTCTTTGTTTCTGTTAAAAGTATATTGGCAGCCTCTTGTGAATATGTTCAGTGACTGACCTCCATGGTAAACAAATGGAAAAAAATAAAACTTATGGTCTATCAATCCAGGTCTCACTTTAGGATGCGATTTGCCCAGTATCATCATCAGTTGGGGTCATAGCAAGATTTTACATGTTGCAATAAAATCCCCACTCATTCTTCAATCTCCAATGGATGTAGACACAACCTGTCAAACCTTTCCTCCTAAGGTCATCCTGCTAACCTAGGAGGAGTTTCTCCGAACTGCTTCTAGCACATTTGTATCCTTTCTTAAAAAAGACCAAACAGTACACAATACTTGAATGTGATCTCAATAATGACTTGTATAACTGTAACAAAATATGCCTACTTTTATTTTCACTCCTTTTGCAATAAACAGAATTCTATTTAACTACATCACTTGTTGCACCTGCATATTAACCTCGTGAGTCATGTGCCATCACCACCAAATTTCTCTCCATTTAAAAAATATGCTTTCTGATCTTCCTGCCCACTCAACCTATACACTTTTGACTTTTTAAGATGTATTTATAATTTGCCTTTGCAGCTATCCATGTGTGAGCAGTAAATTTTGTTGCCATATACTTGGCCCTTTATTCCAAGTCATTGAGTGTTACAACTGTAACAGAAAGATGGCACTGATAATCAATACCACTCCTCCAATCACACTATTAGCATGAGTTTATTGATTCAATTACCAAAAGGGCTTGTTGAGTCTTTTTTGTAAGACTACCCAGAATAAGAGGGGCTTTCACAAAGATTCTTCTATGAACTCAAAATCATCCATTTGTTAAAACAAAATTTACTTTTAAAATAAGGGACAATGGTTAGCATTAAAACTATAGTCCGGAATTAGAAACACATTCCTTTAATCCCAAACATAACATAGCCATTTTACATAAAAAAGCCAGAGTTCAGAAAAAAATTGTCAAGGGTCTGAAAACACAGGATAGAATGTGAAGATAATTAAAAATTCATTCATGGGATGTGAACCTGGCTGGCTGGGCAGCATTTATTGCCCATCCTTAATTGTCCTTGAGATGGTGGTTTACAGCTGCCTTCTTGAACCCCGGGAGTCCTTGTCCACAATTTCTCAAAGTACATTGGATTTCCTGTCAACCAAATCAAATTACTGAAAGCTGTAGACTGATGGAAGATCTTCAGTTTGGACTGAAATCAAACTGGTTGACTCTTTGGGAAGTGAACACAACATGCCTGAAAAGGATGATTAAAATAGAGAATTATAATAAAGGTGGTGAACGTGGGAACAGAGGTAGGCAAGAGCAATCATTAAGAAGAAACTACCCAGAGAAGGTGCACAATGAAGTAACATACCATCTCTTCAACACTGGTTGACAAAAATTCAATGAATGTTTAGTTTCAAGTAGCTTTTCAGGCAGTACAATGAGGGATTCTTATTACGGATTTTGCATATTATGCAGGCGAATGCCTGAAGTATAACAACCCAAAGAATAATTAGGGTACTATGAAAGGGTTTCACTTAACCCGCAAGTAAATTAAACGTTTGTTCATTAACTGTTGATGATTTATCCATCATCTGTCCAGACTGCTCCAACTCTGAAAATTGCTTTGATCAGGGCACATAAGTGAAAGTAGTGATGGGTTTGCCACACCTCCACTTCTCAGTGACAGATCAGGGTATGATCCCTAGAATGGTAGGTCTAACATTCGAGGAACGGCTGAGGATCCTGGGATTGTACTCATTGGAGTTTAGAAGGTTAAGGGGAGATCTAATAGAAACTTACAAGATAATACATGGCTTGGAAAGGGTGGACGCTAAGAAATTGTTTCCGTTAGACGAGGAGACTAGGACCCGTGGGCACAGCCTTGGAATTAGAGGGGGTCAATTCAGAACAGAAATGCGGAGACATTTCTTCAGCCAGAGTGGTGGGCCTGTGGAATTCATTGCCGCGGAGTGCAGTGGAGGCCGCGAAGCTGAATGTCTTCAAGGCAGAGATTGATAAATTCTTGATGTCACAAGGAATTAAGGGCTACTGGGAGAATGCGGGTAAGTGGAGTTGAAATGCTCATCAGCCATTATTGAATGGCGGAGTGGACTCGATGGGCCAAATGGCCTTACTTCCACTCCTATGTCTTATGGTCTTATGGTACAAAACAGGAATAAAACCAAAACTAAGCAAATGCAAAGCAGATCCGGTTGCATCTGTGGAGAGAGAAACAGAATCAACGTTTCAAATTGATGATAAAAGTAGTCATTGAACTGAAATGTTAACTCTTTTTTTTGGAATATTTCCATTTTCAGCTTCCCCCCTCTCTCCCCAAATTTCAAATTTCCAAAGTATATAATTTTGTTTGTATTGTTTTAAAATTCATTCATGGGATGTTGGCTGAGCAGCATTTATGGCCAATCCTTAATTGTCCTTGCATAGGTGACAATGAGCTGCCTTCTTCAATGCTGTAATTCATTTGGTATAGGCAGAGAACCATGGAATCCCTACAGTGCAGATAGAGGCCTTTTGACCCATCAAGTCTGCATCAATCCTCCAAAGTGCATCCCAGATACAGTACCCTCCTCAATCCCCAAAACTCCACATTAACCATTAATCACCTAACTTGCACATCTTTGGACTATGGGAGGAAACCAGAACATCTGTATAAACACATGCAAATATGAAGAGAATGTGCAAACTCCACACAGACAGCTGCCGAAGGCTGAAATTGAACCCAGGTCTCTGGTGCGAACCACTGTGTTAGCATGCCGCAACAGATCCAAGAACTACACATAGTTAAAGAGGGAGTCCCAGGATTTTGACACAGTGGCAATACATTTCCACGTCAAGGTGGGTGCCTTGGAGAAGGTCTTGCAGGTGATAGTGTTCTCACGTATATGCTACCATTGTCCTTCCAGATGGTAACGGTCATGGGTTCATAACAGCCTTTGTGAACTTCTGCAATGCCTCTTGTAAACTGTACATATTGCTGCTCTTGTGAATTGGTGGTAGAGGGAGTGAATGCTTGCGAATGTGATTCCAATATTAGTAAGCTACTTTGCACTGGATGGTGACAAGCTTCTTGCGAGTTATAGCAGCACCCCACCACATTCCTGACTTGTACCTTGTAGATAGTGAACAGTCTTTACGAAGGAGGAAAATTAGATTACTACAGATTCTTATCCTCAGACATACTTGTGTAGCCACCTTACTGATGTGGATAGTCTAATGAGTGTCCAGTCAGTGGCAAGCCAAGGATTTTAATATGGGGGAATTCAGCCATGATAATGCTACTGAATGTCATGGGGTAATGGTTTGATTCTTTCATTGGAAATGGCCATTGCCTAGCACTTGTGTGGCACCAACGTTACTTGCCACTTTTTAATCCATTCTTCAAGATTGTCCAGATCTTGGTTTATTTGGACTTGGACTGCTTTAGAATCTGAAGAATTGAGCTCAGTGCTAAACACTTGCAAATTGCAAACATCCCCAATTACGCAGCTGAAGGTGGTTCAGTCTAGGATCGTATCCTGAGGAACTCCTGCAGTCATGCCCTGGAGCTGAGATAACTGACCTCTTATAATCACATCCATCCTTCTCTGTGCTTGGTATGGAAATCCAGAGAGCACATGTCCCCCAGTACCACTGACTCCAGTTTTTCTCAAGTTTCTTGATGTCAAGGTCAGTCATTATCACGTCATCTCTGGAGTTCAGTTCTTTTGTCATATTTGCATCAAAGCCAGAATGAGGTCAGGAGCTCAGTGGCCCCATCTGAACCAAAATGTTACAATGAGAAGGCTATTGTTAAAGAATAACTGCTTGCTAGCATGATTGATGGCTCTTCCATCATTTTACTGATGATTAAGAGTAAATTAATAGGGTTGTAACTGGCCAGATTGAATTGGTGCTGTTTTGTTTGTAAAGGACAATTTTCCACATTGCTGAGTCAATGTCAGTTTTGAGAACGCAGTGGAATAGTTTGGCTAGGGACACAGGTAGTTGTGGTGCACAACTCTCCAATTGCTAGAATATTTGCAAAAGATATGGATCTTGATGCGTCCAGTGCCCTCAACTATGTCTTGAAATTACAGGAAGTAAAACAAACTACAGTGCAAAATATTACTGGCCATACATCTGAGAAACCTCAGGAGAGGGACTAAGTATCTGGAGAAAGTCCATGGTTTCTGGACTTTGTAGCTGTCTTGTATAACTATTTAGAGAGGTATGACAATCCATTTGCTTTATACAAAATTCAGCAGTTGTAAGTTTGCCAGTCATTGCAAAAGTTTTTTAAGTCAGTATGTTCTTTCTGCCGCTGTCAACAATTAATTTTCTGACATGATGATTCAGTGGTGCCAAAATGATTGTTGCTGCAGTAGGCAGGCTTGAGCAATGCAGAAGCACAATGCGTAGATTTGTTATGGATATGTTCTGTGAACCCAAGGCCTTTCCACGCAGTCCTGTGCCCAATATGTAGCATTTGTGCCACAGTGCAAGAAGTTGTGTTAAAGATCCAACCCAGTACTTGTTAACCACTGAAGAAGCATTAATGTAGTTGAAGATATCAATAACTAGCCACACCTCCCACAATATGCCAAACACGGGAAAAATGTGCAAAGTTATCATACAAAAAAAAGGTGGTTTTGGAGCATTTAAGTCATAAGATGTAGACATTCAGCTCTGAGTGAGATACAGTTTAGGTTTTGAAGTAGCACACACCAGACAGAAAAGGACTTAATTTGTAATAAAAATTTCTAATATTCCATTATCTTTGCCTATTTATTTTTCCTGTGCATGATCTTGCACAGAACACATAATCAAACACTGCTGTTATACAGAACAGAAGTAGGCTGTTCATTCTATCATTCAATTAGATTATGCCTGATCTCTTCCTCAACTGCACCAACCGAGCTTGGTTCCGTATGCTTTCTTATTCTTTCCCAACAAAAATCCATCAATCTCAGTTTTGATTTTCTCCAAACAACCTAGCTTCAAACTTATTGAGGGAAGGGAAACAATTTTCCACTTCATGACAATATCCTTGAGTGGCCCAAACTCTAATTTTATGGAGATTTTACATTCACCTCAATAAGACAACGAAACAACACACAAACCTTTTTTTAATATCTACTATAACACTGGTGCTAAATACCACCAAAGCCATGCAGTACAATTTTACCTGGACATTTAACATATTGATCAAAAACAATATCTGTTCCAGGTAAACATGTTAAGTAAAACAAAAATCTAAAATCCAGGCACAACAATTTCAATACACAAAAAGCTGAAAGGATTGCAGATGGTGAAAGTCAGAAGCTAAAACAAATTGCTTGAAAAACTCAGCTGGTCTGGCAGCATCTGTGGAGAGAAATCAGAGTTAAATGTTTCCTGTCCAGTGACCATTCTACAGAACTGGACCAGCTCTGAAGGGGCATAGTGGCTCAGTGGTTAGCACTGCTACCTCACAGCATCTGGGAACTGTGTTCAATTTCAGCCTTGGGCTGACATTCTCCCCATGTCTGCGTGAGTTTCCTCTGGTCTCTGGTTTCCTGCCACAGTCCAAAGATGTGCACATTAGGTGAAGTGGCCATGCTAAATTGCCCATAGTGTCCAGGGTTGTGCAGGCTAGGTGGATTAGCCATAAGAAACACAGGGTTATAAGGTTTGGGTGGGATGCTCTTCAGAGGATCAGTGTGGACTCGATGGGCTGGATGGCCTGTTCCCAGGCTGGAGGGATTTTGTTCTATTCTATATGCAGGAAAGAAATGATAACTAAGGGAAAATGGACTAGCGCAGCAAGATGGATCATTAAAGGATCTAATCGTGTTTAGGTGCCATATGAAGACAGACATTTTTACTTACTGCTAACATCTCTGAGGTGTGGAATAGCATGTTGAACGAGAATGGTCCCTTGCCAGAACCAACAGCAACATTTTTGTCCTTGATCCTATAAAACATCTCTCATCTTTCCCTGCTAAGGTACATACAGATTAAATGTTATCTTATCAATTCTTACATATTCCTTTACAAAGATTTTTAATGATCAAAATCTCATCATGCTTACCAGAAATGACACCGAAGCATAAAGCAAATAAACAAAGTTCCTACTTGGGCACTTCCTAGAACTTGCAAAGTGTGGCTAGAAAAGTGCAGCAGGTCAGGCAGCATCAGAGGAGCATTCCTGTTGAAGGGCTTCTGCTCGAACCATTGACTCTCTTGCTCCTCTGATGCTGCCTGACCTGTTGTGCTTTTCCAGTGCCACACATTTCGACTCTTGACTCTCCAGCACCTGCAGTCCTCAATTTCTCCTACTTCCGTGAACCTTTTGCATAATATATTTAGAACACCAGAAAAAAATAACATCTCCATCATATGGACAGAGAAACAATGTATTAACAGCTAGGAATAAAACTAAAACTTTAGTTTTATTTGGATGGAAATCAGTTTTCAGGCTTCACAAAGTTAACAAAAAAAAAACAGGAAAATCTGAAAATGCGAGAAGTCTGAGGTTTAAAAAATAATGTATTCATAAGCTCAGATCGAAGATACATTTCTGAAAGTTATCTTGCTGTTTCTTCTCTTCTTTAAAAATGCTTGCTGACCTGATGCATATTTCCAGTATTTAGTGTGTTTACATTTCATTCCATTGTGAATTAACTTCAGAGGGAAAATTAGAATGATGATCAAAGTTTGAGAGAAGATTTGTACCTCGGATGTTCATTGTTGTGGTTCTGTTCGCCGAGTTGGGAATTTGTGTTGCAGACGTTTCGTCCCGTCTTGGTGGCATCCTCAGTGCTTGGGAGCCTCCTGTGAAGCGCTTCTGTGATCTTTCCTCCGGCATTTGTACTGCTTTGAATCTGCCGCTTCCGGTTGTCAGTTCCAGCTGTCTGTTGCAGTGGCCGTTATATTGGGTCCAGATCGACGTGCTTATTGATTGAATCTGTGGATGAGTGCCATGCCTCTCGGAATTCCCTGGCTGTTCTCTGTTTGGCTTGTCCTATAATAGTAGTGTTGTCCCAGTCAAATTCATGTTGCTTGTCATCTGCGTGCGTGGCTACTAAGGATAGCTGGTCGTGTCATTTCGTGGCT
>NC_057718.1:91956865-91960738 GCF_004010195.1 Chiloscyllium plagiosum
CCTGTTGTCTGTTCTGTATGTCCAGCAGGTTGGCTATTGTTTCTCTGGCTAAGGTTTTGTCGATAGAGGTGAACAGTGCCATTACATCGAACGAGACCATGGTTTCTTCCTTGTCTATGTGTGTATTTCTGATGATGTCCAACAGCTGGAGTTTTAGATCAACTGTGAGCCACCTGATCCTAGGGAATTGCATTACCTTACTAGTGGTAAGTTTAATGCCTCAGGTGAGAGGCAAGGTTGTGATGGCTAGGCTTTCATGGTGATCTCAGCCAACATCAGAATTGAACCTACAGTTTTGTTGTCATTCTACCTCACAAACCACCTGTCTAGCTAAAAGAGTGGGATTTTAACCTGTTGTCAAGGCCACAACAGCAGGTGGAAACTAAAAAGAATCCTGTTGACCAGACTGCTGGTTCTCCAGTTACACTCATTTGCTACACCATTTTGGGTACAGGCAGCCATTGGGAAGCAGCATGGTGATGCACCTCATACAGCTTATTATGAGTCTTTGGAGGCTGACTGGAACTTTCCTTTCTGCCTTCAGGTTCCCAGAGGAGGTGGAGACATGTTTTGATACTTGCAGGCAGCCTTCCTGCAGCATGTTGAGGGGTGGTATGCAACAACCCTATCTGCCCTCCTGCCCACTTGAATGCAGGAGCAGGCACAGGCACTATAAAAGGGCTCCCACCTGACACCAGTTGTTATCTGGCTACAAGGTCTGTTTGGTAAGTTAAGATTTAAAGAAGGTGAGAGAATTTACCTCCATTTCAATGTGTCCTTTCACTTACCTATTATTGCAGCCTTTGGCCATCTAACTTTATGGTTCCATGGCTGCTGAAAGACCAGTTAAGATGCCACTTCTATGAAAATCGCAAGGAGTGGCGGTTACCCCAAAACGCTGGTTCAAGACCTGGAAACAATCTCAACATTTCTCTCACACTCTTAGAGGGAAAAGCCTGGCATTTGGTTTGCTATCCAATAGTTCTAATCAACAACTTCTTAGAATGGGAGGAGAAATTACAGGCAGTATTATCTAGTCCGTTATCGGTCTGTCAATAGTTTGAGAAGAGTTTGGAAATCTGTAGCTTAGACAAGTTTTAAATTGTTAGCCCTCTACAACACCCTCAAGTTAGGAAGGAAATTAAAATGATGTAGCTGTGGCAATGACTTTTCTACTGCAAACTGAATTTTAAGTTAGAAAGATATTTGTAGCTATTTATCAAAATGCATAAAGCTAAACTAGGTGCAAATTTCATTTTGTTGCTGTCATAACATTTGAATCTCACCCAATTAAATTTAACAGACAATAAAGAAATTAAACTGTATTACACAAACTGTAGAATGCAGTTTTGTACCAGAATCCATGAAGATTTGTTCATGATGAAATTTATGGATTCAAATTTCGTGCCGTGTGAATTTTGATTTCCCTGGAGGGTCGAAGGCCGAGGAGTGATCTTATAGAGGTTTATAAAATCACGAGGAGACATGGATAGGTCTTTTTCCTGGGTGGGGGGAGTCCCGGAACTAGAGGGCATAGGTTTTGGATGAATGAGGAAAGTTACAAAATGGACCTAAGGGGCAACTTTTTCATGTAGAAGGTGGTGCGTGTACGGAATGAGCTGCGAGAAGAAGTGGTGGAGGCTGGTACACTTAAAAGGCATCTGGATGGGTATCTGAATAAGAAGGATTTAGAGGGATATAGGCCAAGTGCTGGCAAATGGGATTAGATGAGGTTGAGGTATCTGGTCAGCATGGACGATATGGACTGAAGGGTCAGTTTCCGTGCTGTACACCTCCATGACTATGACATAGTTAAAAAGGAACATGCCATCCTGATCACATGTTTGTTCACCTTCATTTATTTATCATTTTTGCCAATCCAATGACAGATTTTACATGTTTCAGCTGAGTTTGATGCATGCATATTTCCTGAGAATTATTCATGTTTTACCTGTTGATAATTGTCTTTGAACATGATCAATTAGCAACTTTCATTCTGTTTGTGCCTCCTTTTGACTTTAGGGAATACTTTCATATAATGCTTTATCACTTGTGCAGAAATTACCTCTACGACATAAAACTCTTCAGTCAACCTTATTTATTACCTGTCATCTTTATAAACTTAACCCACTTTCATAATCTGACACAAGCACTAATTATCCAAAGAACACAGGAATTAGGAGCTGGAGTAGGCAATTCAGCCCTTTGAGCCTGCTCTGCCATTTAACATGATCATGGCTGATCTTTTCCTGGTCTCAACTCCAATTTAGTGCCTCCTACTCATAGCTTTTTATTCCATTTGTCACCAGAAACATACGTATTTCTTGACACTGTTGATTGATTCTACCTCCACTGGACTCTGTGGTGGTGAGTTCCACAGATTCACAAACACTGAAAGAAATGGTTTCTCCACTTCATAGTACTGAACCTAACTGTTCTCACTATGTCTATGCCCTTTTGTTCAAGACTATCCCACAAGGGAGAACACCTGTTCAATGTCCACCTTATCAATCCCCTTTAGGATGTTATATACAAGTAGTTGTCCTATCATGCCGTTGTTGCATTCCAGCGAAACCTTGCTTAATAGAAAATCACTTAATAGAAATAATGGGGCCGATTGGAAAAGTGGGGTTAGGGTCAGACCAGCAAAAACATATCACGAACAATCGCTCAAAAATCACCCAGAAATCTAATGCAAAGTATAGCACAGCCTAAATGAAGGTTGAAATCATATTTATTAACGAAGCAAAAGTGAACGTAAAAAAGTACATTTGAAAAAGGTAAGAAAGCTGCTCTCTACTGGACCTCTCACAGAAAACTGCTCTGTCAGCAGCTGACATTGCCGCATGTGAAGAATGGCATGAAAACTGATGCTGATATTGTGCATGTGCAGGATGGCATGAAGACCAGCGCTGACATTATTGCATGTGCAGAACAGCACGAAGACTGGCATCAATGTCGCGCATACGCAGACATCAGTGCGTGCACAGAAGAGCTAGAACACTGGCGCATGTGCAGAGATTTCGGTGCACACAATGGCGCATGCGCAGAGCGAAGCACATGAACTAATCCCCACTGGAATTGCGCTATTGCCAATGGAGGCAAGCTTTCTCCAAAATGCCATTCCTAATTCTTCAGCGACATTATAGTCAAAATGCGCTACCGAAACACGTGTTATCACAGAACTACTTGTACCTTAATCAGATATCCCCTCATTCTTCTGAACTCCAGCGAGTACAAGCCCAAGTTATTCAACCGCTCAGTATGACAACCCTGGAATCAACCTGGTGAACTGCCTCTGAACTGTCTCGAATGTCACCACATCATTCCTTAAGTAAGGAGACCAAAATGGCACAATACTCCAGGTGTGGTCTCACTAACATCTTTATACAATTGTAACAACACCTCTTTACTTTTATTATCCAGTCCTTTTGCATTACATGCCAGGATTTAATTCGCCTTTATAATTCAATTAGTTTTAAAATCGTGATGGAAAAGGATAGACCAGATCTAAAAGTTGAAGTTCGAAATTGGAGAAAGGCCAATTTTGACAGTATTAGGCAAGAACTTTCAAAGACTGATTGGAGGCAGATATTCGCAGGTAAAGGGACAGCTGGAAAATGGGAAACCCTCAGAAATGAGATAACAAGAATCCAGAGAAATATATTCCGGTCAGGTTGAAAGGGAAAGCTGGTAGGTATAGGGAATGCTGGATGACTAAAGAAATTGAGGGTTTGGTTAAGAAAAAGAAGGAAGCATATGTCAGGTATAGACAGGATAATCGAGTGAATCCTTAGAAGAGTATAAAGAAAGTAGGAGTATACTTAAGAGGGAAATCAGGAGGGCAAAAAGGGGACATGAGATAGCATTGGC
>NC_057718.1:91961211-92002664 GCF_004010195.1 Chiloscyllium plagiosum
GTTTTTCAGACTGGAGGCCTGTGACCAGTGGAGTGCCACAAGGATTGGTGCTGGGTCCTCTACTTTTTGTCATTTACATAAATGATTTGGATGCGAGCATAAGATGTACAGTTAGTAAGTTTGGAGAAGACACCAAAATTGGAGGTGTAGTGGACAGCGAAGAGGGTTACCTCAGATTACAACAGGATCTTGATCAGATGGGCTAATGAGCTGAGAAGTGGCAGATGGAGTTTAATTCAGATAAATGTGAGGTGCTGCATTTTGGGAAAGCAAATCTTAGCAGGACTAGGGAGTTTTGCTGAACACAGAGACCTTGGAGTGCAGGTTCATAGCTCCTTGAAACTGGAGTCGCAGGTAGATAGGATAGTGAAGAAGGCGTTTGGTATGCTTTCCTTTATTGGACAGAGTATTGAGTACAGGAGTTGGGAGATCATGTTGCGGCTGTACAGGACATTGGTTAGGCCACTGTTGGAATATCGCGTGCAATTCTGGTCTCCTTCGTATCGGAAAGATCTTGTGAAACTTGAAAGGATTCAGAGGAGATTTACAAGGATGTTGCCAGGGTTGGAGGATTTGAGCTATAGGGAGAGGCTGAACAGGCTGGGGCTGTTTTCATTGGAGCGTCAGAGGCTGAGGGGTGACCTTATAGAGGACAAAATTATGAGGGGCATGGATAGGATGAATAGACAAGTCTTTGCCCTGGGATCAGGGAGTCCAGAACGAGAGGGCATAGGTTTAGGGTGCGAGGGGAAAGATATAAAAGAGACCTAACAGGCAACTTTTGCCAGAGGATGTGGTGGAGGCTGGTACAATTGCAACAGTTAAGAGACATTTGGATGGGTATATGAATAGCAAGGGTTTGGAGAGATATGGGCCAGGTGCTGGCAAGTGGGACTAGATCGGGTTGGGATATCTGGTCGGCGTGGACAGGTTGAACCGAAGGGTCTGTTTCCATGTTGTACATCGCTATAACTCTATGACGCTATAATTATATGCTGCATCTGCATACCCACTTTCCGTGATTCATGCACAAAAAAACCTAGAACCCTCTATAGCGCCACACTTTGAATCTGCTTGCCATTTAAATAATAATTTGCCCTCGTATTTTTCTAGCCAAATTGGACAACCTCACACCTATCTACATTAGATTCTGGCCCATTCTCCTCGCCTATCATTATCCACCTGTAAACTCATTATTGCATTACATTTGGTCCAGTCTTTCATGAGGCACCTTGTCAAATGCCTTTTGAAAGCCTAGATATACCAAATCCACCAGATCCCCATTATCCACCTTGCTGGTTACATCCTCAAAGAACCCTGACAAGTTTGTCAAGCACAATTTATTGATAGCTTTCTTCTATCAATGTTATTCAGCTTATTTTAAAGAAATAACCTGCATCACATTTTAATTTTCTTTTGTCAAATTAAGTTAAACTCAGTCAATCCCTTCATGTGTTGAAGTTTTATATATTTAAGATTCATTTTTGGTTCTGTGGTGTCTTCAATATTGCACAGAATTATCCCTTTGACACAGAATACTCAAGGCTGAATATAACATTGCTTTAGAAAAAAACTGAAAATGTTGTTGTGTAATAGAACTTTCAGCCTCTGTTCAAAGAAAATGCAAGATACATTACTTCACTTTACTGTCCAAAAAGCTACAACTTGTCTTTTTCCTTAAACTTACCTGTTTTATGCTGCAAGCATTTTATTTCAGACATAGAAGAATCATAGATATGTACAGCATGGAAATAGACACTTTGGTCCAACTTGTCCACGCTGACCAGATATCCTAAATAAATTTTGTCCCATTTGCCAAAATTTGGCCCATCTTCTTCTAAACCCATCTTATTCATGTACCCATCCAGATGCCTTTTACATGTTCTAATTGTACCAGCCTCCACCACTTCCACTGGCAGTTCATTCCATGCATACACCACTCTCTGCGTGAAAATGTTGCCCCTTTCGCCACTTTTAAATCTTTTCCCTCTCATCTTAAACTTCTAATTTTGGACTTCCCTATTCGGAGGAAATGGCCTTGATTATTCACCCTATCCATGCTCCTCATGATTTTATAAACCACTATAGGATCACCCTTCAGCCTCTGACACGCAGGAAAAACAGCCTTAGCCTATTTAGCTTCTTTCTATAACTCAAAATCTCCAACCCTGCCAACATCCCTGTAAATCTTTTCTGAAACTTTTCAAATTTCACAACATCTTTCCTGTAGCAAAGAGACCAGAACTGAATTCAGTATTCCAAAAGTGGCGTAACCAATGTCCTGGGAGAAAGAGAGGACTGCAGATGCTGGAGATCAGAGTAGAGAGTGTGGTGCTGGAAAAGCACAGCCGGTCAGGCAGCATCCAAGGAGCAGGAGAATCGATGTTTCAGGCATAAGCCCATCAGGAATGATGAAACGGCAAATTTCCTGCTCCTCGGATGCTGCCTGACCCGCTGTGCATTTCCAGCACCGCACTCTTAACCGATGTCCTGTATACACTCAACATGACCTCTGTTATGAACATGTGGGTGAACTATACCTTTTAAGAGGGTGACAAGCTAGCAGTGACAGCACCAAGTGTTCTCAATAAAACACAATGTAACATGTGCTCCAGCTACTGAAGTAGTTGGTTGCCTGGAAGCAACAAAACAGATTCAAATTAGCAGTTTAAATTATGTCCCAAAAAATACCAAATTCCAATCAAGTTTGAATTGAGTATATTGACAATATCTAAAGCCAATGACACAATCCAATGCTCTGAGGTATAAGACAGGGAAAAAATTTAACAGTTGGAGGAGAACTGCCCAGCTACCAGCATGTAAAAGGCTGCCTGAAAAATAGCTCTCTTAAAAGTATCTTTATTGATCAGTAACCTGTGGAGCAGAAATCCCTAAGGAAAGAAGGCACAGGAAGATCCAAATAGAATAACCGAAAGCTGCCTGGTTTTGAGATAAGAGGTTTTGTTTTGTAAATCTTAATTGGGAGTTTTATCAGACTAGTATTATAGAAGGGAAGATAAAGATAGGGTAGAGTAAGGACTTGTAAATAGTTGTTAGTTAATTATTCTCTGTTATATTTTAAGTAATAAAGTTTTTAAGTTTACTTTAAATAGTTCTTGGCTAATCGATTACTGCATTTGTTAAGTCTTTTCTGTGTTGCTGGTTTTAAATTAAGCAGGAGGGTTTACCTCTTTTCGTAACACCTTCCAATTCCTATACCCAATGCACTGTCCAATAAAGGCATTTACCAAATGTCTTCTTCACTACCCTGCCTACGTGCAACTCAATTTTCAAGGAACTATGAGCTTGCATTCCAACAATTCTTTATTTGGCAACACTCCCTAGGACCCCACCATTAAATGTACAAATCTTGCTCTAATTTGCCTTTCTAAAATGGACCACCTCACATTTATCTGGATTGAACTCCATCTGCCACTCCTTGGCCCATCAGATCAAGATCCTGTTGTACTCCGAGGTAACCTTCTTCACTGTCCACTATACTACCATACCTCCTATGTTCACATCCAAATCATTTATATAAATGACGAAAAGCAGTTTTCCCAGCACTGATCCCTGTGGGATACCATTAGTCACAGGTCTCCAGGCAGAAAAGCAACCCTCCACTGCCACCCTCTATCTCCTGCCTTCAAGCCAATGTTGTATCCAAATGGCTACTTCTCCCTATATTCCGTGTAATCTAACCTTGTTAACCAGTCTACCATGCAAAATATTGTTGAAGCCTTATTGAAGCCCATGTACACCACATCTACCACTCTGCCTTCATCAATCCTCTTTGTCACATCCTCAAAAAACTGAATCAATTTAGTGAGGCACAATTTCCCACACACAAAGCCATGTTGACCATCTCCAATCAATCCTTGCCTTTCCAAATACACATAAATCTTGTCCCTCAACCCCCTCCAACAATTTGCCCACCACTGACATCATGCTCACCAGTCTCCAGTTCTCTGTTTTTTTCATACCATCTTTCTTAAATAATGGCACCACGTTTACCAACCTCCAGTCTTCCAGCACCACACCTATGGCTATTGATGATAGAAGTATCTCAGCAAGGGGCAGGGTAATCACTTCCTACCTTCCCACAAAGTTCTAGGGTACACCTAATCAGGTCCTGGGGATTTATCCATCTTTATGCACTTTAAGGCATCCTCTGTAATACGGACATTTTTCCAAGATGGCTCTATTTATTTCCCCAAGTTCTCTAGCTTCTATTTCCTTCTCCATGGTAAATATTACTGCAAAATACTCATTTAGTATCTCCTCCATCTCCTGTTTTCCATACATAGGCAGCCTTGCTGATCTTTCAGGGGCCCTATTCTCTTTTGTCCTTAATGTATTTGTAGAAACTTTTTGGATTTTCCTTAACCCTATTTGCCAAAGCTATCTCATGTCCCCTTCCGGTCCTCCTGATTTCCCTCTTAAGTTTACTCCTGCTGCCTTTATACTAGTCTAGGGATTCACTTGATCCATGCTGTCTTTATCAGAAGCTCAATTTCTCTGGCCATCCAGCATTCCCTACAACTACCAGCCTTGGCTGTCACCAGAACAGGGACACATTGTCCCTGGACATCAACTTTCTCTTTTCATATACAATATTCTGAATTTAGAAGTTTAGTAATTTTAAAACTATGGAATGAGGAGTATGAAAGGAGGCCATTCAGTTCATCTTGACTGTACTGGCTCTTTGAAAGAACTAATTAGTCTCACTTCCTTTGTCTCTCGCCATGTCATTGCAAATGTTTCAATTTTATGTGTTTATCCAATTTCCTTTTGAAAACTGTTAATACATAGTTCTATCTCCTTTCAGGTATTGTAATCCAGAACCCAAAAACCTGCTGCGTAACAAAATCCTTCCATTTCTCCTCTGAGCCTTTTGTTAATTATTTTAATTTTCATTGGTTACTGATCTTTCAAGTATGCCGGTTTCTCCATATTTACTCTACCAAAACTATGCATGATTTCAAACACATCTTAAATCTGACCATTAAATTATGCAGCACTGAAGACGAAAACTGAAAATTTTATACCAAAGAGATTATTCAGCAAATCATCTCAGTGACAGCTGAAACAGACTATCCTGTCCGTAGCCCTGTCTGGCACTTCAAGTTCTCAGGGTTTCTACTTCTTCTGTCCTTTCAAGTAGTTAGTTCCAGAATCCCCCACCCTCATGGCGAAAATGTCTCCTTGACTCCCTGCTAATACTGCAATCACTTTAAATTTATACTCCCTGGTTTTTGACATTGCTGCCAAAGGAAAACAGATGTTTCCTATCTTTGTTATTTAGGCCTCTCAAATTTACACACTTTAGTTAAGATCTTCTTTCAAACTCCACTTCCACAGAAAACAACCCCAATCTAGTCAATCTTCCTCACAGCTAAAGTTTTCCACTCCCGGCAAAATCTTGTGAATCATTTGCGACTGCTCTCTTGCAATCTCATCCTCCCTAGAGGCGGCAGCTGAGGAAGATGATGGGGTGGATTTGTGGTGTGTAAAAATGAGGAACCTCAACAGCACAGATAGGAAGAACCTATTGCAACATACTCTGCCATTAACAGTGGCCTGTTCTTTTCCTTTGTAGAACAGGTTGTTAAAAACATTTTATGATTTTACCTCAAAACAGGGATTGTGTGTAAACAGAGGGCAAAAATACTAAAATTGCTACTAAGCATAAAAATACAGTAGGAATTACATGACAAACCAATCAACTGCTGTGCAGAAAACAGATAAGTAATAACTTCAGGTGTGGACGCTTCACCACAAATTTGACATACAGTCTTATTCAGCATCTACAACAGAAATATTCAGTCTCTCCAACAGAAAAGCCTGCTGAGTATTTCCAGCATTTTGCTCTACAGGCCCTGCACTTTCCAGCTGACATCTTCGGCAAATCTGCTCTAATGTCAAAAATATCTTTCGTTCAACTTTTAATTACTCAACTCAAATGATCTGTTTCATTATTCAATCATTCCATTAGTATGCAGTCCATGTTCATATGACATTTTTTCACCTCTCTTCCTATCTAATAAACTGAAGGATGCAGTTGCCATTTTCTGTAATCCCAAACCAAGACATTAATTGTTCCTTTCACGAGTGCTAGCTGACCTGCTACACTTTTCTATTGCTTCTTGGTTTTGCTAAAAGCAAGAACGTGTTCCACTTTATAATCATGCATCAGAGAACATATTTGATCAACATTGTTTGGAATAGTTTTACATAATCTAGATTCTTTCAATGCAATCAATATTCACACCCAAATCTCCCACTCAATGAATCTCTGGTCCCTGTGAATAATGCACAAGAAATGTAGCAATAATGATATAATGGTTATTCTACTCATTTATTCTATAATTATAATTCTAACTTTCATCTTGCATAATTTTGTAAATATGTCACATTAATTTATTTTCTGGCAATTCTATAATGTTCCTGTAAGAAATTTAAACAAATCTGATTGTCCAGTGAACAGTTCTAAAAACTGGTCTCTTAACTAAGCAGGGCATGATGTACTATATATTTACACTGAATGAGAAGCCATCAATGCAAACCAGATGCAAGCACATTCATGAAATTTAGCAAAATTACATCATGATGCGATTGTAATACCCAAAAGTTCATCTTCCATTTTTGGGGATAGGCTAGCTATTGATATTTATTACAAATCCACCAACTCCCATGGTCAAGTTGATTATACATTCTCGCACACTGGTTCCTGTAAGGATTCCATTCCAGTCTCTCCATCTCCATTGCACCTATTCTGGATGTCGGTTTGCTCACTGAGCTGGAAGGTTCATGTTCAGACGTTTCATCACCATACTAGGTAACATCTTCAGCGAGCCTCTGGACAAAGCATCGCTGATGATTCCTGCTTTCTATTTATATGTTTGGGTTTCTTTGGGTTGGTGATGCTATTTCCTGTGGTGATGTAATTTCCTGTTCTTTTTCTCAGGCAGTGGTAAATCGGGTCCAAGTCAATGTGTTTGATAGACCCGATTTACCACTCATCAGAAAAAGACAGTTGAGCCTCAGAGTTCAAAGGGATAGTGAATATGTGGCAAGGCACGGGGAGGGGTTTTGGGGGTCCTGAGGAGTATGTCCGAACCTGTCCAAATTCTTCTGCAGTGTCCTATGTCTTCAATTCTATCTGTCCCTCCATATTTGTACCATTTGTAAAATTATCCAGAATGCCCTCAGTTCCTTTATCTCGATCATTAATGTATGAAGCAAAAAGTTGTAGCCCCAATACTGGCCCTTGCGGAACTCCACAAGTCATTGGCTGCCAACCTAAGAAGGATCCTTTTATCCCCACTCTGCCTTCAGCCAGCCAATCTTCTCTCCATACTCTTCCCTTGCCTCGAACATGATGGGCTCTTCTCTTACTCAGCAGCCTCCTTTGTGGCACCTTGTCAAAGGTCTTGAAGTCCATTGGATCTCCTTTGTCTAACTGACTTGTAATCACCTCAAAGAATTCTTAAGGGGATCCAATATGACATCGAACTTAGCAGACCTGCCTTCCTGACCTCTGCACCCCAGTCCAACAGTAGTGATAGTTTTACCCCCAACCTCCCAACTTCCTTTCTTTGGAGAAAATTGATGTTAAACTGTTGTGAAACTGTTTAAATCCATTCGTGGTGGAGCAGAGTGTCTGAATGAGACAGGCAGAGAGCAGTTGGTTTGGATGATTGATCATTCAGGTGGCTGAAAACGAGCGGTAAAGTTGTTCAAGCATTTCTCTATTATCCAGCAATGTATGCCATAATGCTTGTTATCAAACATCCCTCGATTATCTGGCAAGGCATGCCATAATGCCATTTAACTGATAACTGAATGCTGGTGCTGTTTTTTTTGCAGAGCCTTGACATCTTGTTTGAATGGTCTGTGATTTGGATGGTTGATGATCAGATAGTCGAGATTCTACTGTAAATTCTTTTTGTACGAGCGAGAATGACCAAAGGAAAGCATAAAGCCAAGCTCCAACACACCGGACACTCGCCCAACGCATCAGGTGGGCCTGCAATTGTGACTGCAGCTGCAGCTCCCTCAGCAGCAGCTCCCTCAGCAGCCGAGAAAGAGGTACCTGCACAGCAGAGCGTTGCTGAAGAACTCGTGGCATACGAGGGATGATCAAGAAGTCGATAGAAGACAACTGTACTCGGCTGGAGCTGATTTCGGTCATGCTACAAAAGCATGAGAACGAGTTGGAAGGGCTTCACTGGAGCCAGAAACAGAGGTTGAGTCCTTGGAGGTGTAGTTCCAGGCCCTCGAAGAAACAGGTCCGGGCCTTGATTGAACAGGTCAGTGATTTGGAAAATCGAGGTAGGAAGAAAAATAACCGGATCGTTGGGCTGCAGGAGGGATTGGAAGGTGGGCAGCTAGCAAGCTTTTTTGAAGAATGCCTGCCACAGTTTCTTGGCTGGGATGCTGAGGCGGACTGGTGAAGACTGACAAGAGCTCACCGGGTTGCTGTGTGCAGATCTGGTCTGGATCAGCACCCCACTTGGTCCTGTTACGATTTCAAAGTTCCAGGGACAAGCAGAGTTCTGGAATCATGGAGATGGATGGGGAAAGATCCACAGGCCCTGACTTATCAGGGCACTAACAATGTTTTTCCAGGATTTTTTCTGTGGCAGTGATCCATAAAAGAAAATAGTTTCATGAGGTCAAGAAAAACTTAAGTGACCTTGGTATCGAATACTGAATAAAATACCCAGCAGTGTTTCGTCAGACAGTGCGGTCATTTGACTCCACGGAACAAGTGAAATATTTCTTGGGCGCTTTAAATTAATTTGGATGGATTTATATCCTGGACAATAATGTTTTTTTTCTCTTGCTATGTTTCTTGTAATGTTACCATTTTCTTAAAGAAGCTGCTGTTGGTATTTTCTTCTCCAATTAGGATTGGTGTTGATATGTAGTTGGGGGGTGAGCAGAGTGCTCACTATTTTGTCTATTGCCTTCTTTTGCTTGGGTCTGGGGTGCGGCTTGAGCTGGACGGGGAATGGAGATGTGTTTGGGAGGTCTAAGCGCCCTCTATGGGGAGGGGATAGAGGCCTCCATTAAGTGCCTTTTGTGTTTTGTAATTAATTTAGTTTTTTGGTTTTTCGTAAATAGACTCCATGAGTCTTCTTTTGTATCTGCTCAGTGTATTGTAAGTCGAATTCTTCCTCTTGGTGGGTCAAAGGTGGTTGTAAAGGATTATGACTAGCAGTGTTCTGAAATGGTGCACCTGGAATATTAGAGGGATCCATTTGCCAATTAAACGGCAAAATGTGTTGTCGAGCCTCAAAAAGGAGAGGGTAGATGTTGCCCTGTTGCAGGAGACTCACCTTAATGACAAGGAACACTTCAAGTTACTGCAGGGCAGGTTTGATCAAATGTTTTTCCCGTCCTTTAACACGAAGAGCAGGTGGGTGGCCATACTCATCCAGAAGAAACTTCTATTAATTTAATAGATTGTGTTAAAGATGAATATGGTCGGTTTGTTATCCTCAACGCCCTAATACATAGCAAGGAATATGGTATTTTGAATATCTAGTGTCCTCTGGCCCAACCCCTTAAATTTTTGACCGTTGCACAATCTAAGCTGATGGCCTTAGCATCACGGCATATTATATCATTGGGTGGAGGGGGGGTGGTCTTTCACTGCCTTATGGATCCTGTGCTGGATAGAATGCCCAAATGCCCCCCAGAGCTTTCTCCACAATCTAAACAGTTGGGTGATCGGTCTGTGAAACTGGGGTTGGTAGAAATTTGGAGACATCTCCACCCTCCGGGCAGGGACTTTACATTCTTTTCCAATCCTCGTAAGTGCCATACGAGGATTGATTTTTTTTCCTAACTCCCTCAGCTCTTCTAGATTCGGTGGTATCTTGTTCAATTGGGAATATTGCCATCTCTGATCACACAGCAATATATTCAGTTGTCGAGATTAAGGATGATGCAATGAGCTCACAGGACTGGTGAATGGACCTGTTCATCCTCAAGGGCTCCAAGGAATACCTGGCATGGAAGGTGGGTTCCCCTTTAAGGGGGCAAAGGGAGGTTTTCTTTACTTGGGCCTCTCTGTTACCCCTAGATTTGATCAGTTATTCAAAAGATAATTTTGTTCATTTGTTTGACAAGATTAAACAAGACCTTCAAAGGTGGGGGACCCTTCCAAGATCACGGTTGGGTTGAGTCACTCTTTTCGAAATGAATGATCTTCCTTGCTATTATACCCTTTGCAGATGCTCCCTTTGTTCTTTCCGAGACAAACATTTCAGAAGCTGAATGGCTGGTTTAGTTCTTTTATTTGGAGTGATAAGCTGCCCCTTATTAAGCTTGCGAAACTGCAATTTCCCCAGGGATTGGTGGGAGTGGACCTCCTGGACATTAGATGATATCAACTGAGCTCCCTCCTATCATTTTTAAGTGATTGGGCCTGTGGGGACTTGGTGTCGACATGTTTGGACATTGAGGCCTCCCAGACAAAGTGTTCTCTTAGGACACTTGTTTTTAGACAAAATGAGGACAGTTGCAGAACACAGCCATAATCCAATAGTTACGAACATCAAAGCACGGAGCGCAACGAGGCAGATGGAGAGTAATAGGTCTAAAACATCTTTTCTTCCTCCCACAGTTTCCGGCTAAGGACAATGGATCTCAGGTTTAAACTTTGGGCAGATAGGGAAGTCTCTTGTTTGGGTGATCTGTTTGAGGGTGAAACGTTGATGTCGTTTGATCAAATAGCTCGGAAACATGGATTATCCAGTAGGGACCTCTTCCATTTCTTTCAATTTAAAGATGCTATCCGAAAGGAGACCACACTTTTGACTGAGTGTTATAGATCTGATACAGAAAAGATGGTGCTTCAGGCTAAGAGCACTCTTTCAGCGAGTAGTCTATCATATGTTTGGGGGGGGGGGGAGGGAAGAGTTTCCTTGGGTGACATCAAGCCTCTACATCAAGGAGTTGAGATCACTACGAAAATGTGAGGGGACATCTGCGACAATGCGAAGAGGATTCCGATATGCAGTAGGACCCATGTTATGAAGTTAAAGATTCTTCATAAAGCTCATCTGGACTCAGATTGTCTTGTGAAGTGTATGCAGAGAGCATCTTCAATGTGCCCCAAGCGTTATATAAATATGGGTACCCTCACTCATTGTTTGTGGTCCTGTCAGAGGCTCGGTGCATATTGGAGCACTGTGACAGCAGTGATAGAGGGGGCCTTGGGGACCGACGTCAAGGTGGACCCGTTCACTTTGTTTCTCCAGTCTGCTGAATTTACCTCACTTAGATGTACATGGGAAAAAGCTTCTTAACATTCTCACTTTTTGTGCAAGGAAGAATATTCTAATGTATTGGGTATCCGAGAACTCCCGGATTTGTCAGGGTAGTGCAAGTTAATTATGGAACACATTCTTTTAGACTTTCTTATAAATATAGTGCATCAGAAAACTGACAACTGTTACAAGACGTGGCAGCCTTTTTTGAATTACTTGGAAGCAGATCTGTTTGCCATTGTGTTTAGGGCTTTTCTCCCGCCATGATGGTTTGGTCTGATAAACCTAAGGGCCAGGAGAAGAAGAATTTTGAACAAATGTGGGTTTCATAATTGATGCTCTCGAAGGTTGGAAGTTATGGTCTTGTTGGGTTGAGCGGTGTTATTTATTTGTATATTGATTTATAAAAAGTGTAGGTTTTATTTCTTTTGTAAAATAGTATGGTAGTTGGTTTATTGTTTTTGATGTTATGATGCTATATTTTCATGTTTCAGTAACTTTCTAATTTTGAAAAGAAAATTTTTCAATAAAAGTGTTTAAACAAAAGAAAATAATTCGTACTGATTTGTCAGGCATGACCTTCCCTTATGGAAACCATACTGACTTTGCCCTATTTTACTATGCACTTACAAGTATTCAGAAATCCCACCCTTCACAATGGACTCCCAAAATCTTATCAATTACCGAGGTCAGGCTAATCAGCCTCGAATTTCCTGTCTTTTATCTCACTTCCATCTTAAACAGGGGGATTACATTTGTGATTTTCCAGTCCTCTGGAACCCTCCCTTACTCGAGGGATTCCCGAAAGATCACCACTAATGCCTCCACTATCTTTTCACCTATATCATTCAGAACTCTGGGGTGCACTCTATCTGATCCAAGTGATTTATCCACCTTCAGACCTTTCACTTTTTCAAGCTCCTGCTGGGTGACGGCCACCATAATCTTCTCTGACTCTCCTGAAGTTTTGGAAATTTGCTCGTGTCTTCACTATGAAGACTGACGCCAAGTACTCGTTCAGTTCCTCCACCATTTCCTTGTTCCCCATTACTACTTATGCAGTGTCATTTTCCAGTGACCCAATGTCCAGTTTTTCCTCTCTCTTACCCTCAATGTATCAAAAGAAGATTGCAAGAGTTTCTTTAATGTTACTGGCTAGCTTACCCTCATATTTAATCTTCTGACAGAGTCTTACAGGAGAGATGTCAGAGAGAGTGTACCAGCATGAACCTGCTTCTTTGGGTCCATTAGTTTCAACAATGCCTGACTTCTTTCAGTGAATAGCCAGACTGCTGAAACCAACTGAAGCAGAGAAAAGCTGAGCTGGGAGAACTGGCTACTCCCCTTTCATTGTACAAGTGGTTTTTTTTAAACTTAAAAGCCTTTTGCCTGAGGCAGTATCTGTTAGCCATAATCAAACTGGCTCTAAAACCCTTCAACATAGACTTTTCACAGGCTCTCTCTTTCATGACCTGTCTGGAAAAAAAGCCAAGGACAACATAACCTTGTTAAAGGAGCAGCATTATCATACCATGCGCCTTAAAACAAAAGAACCATCAATATCCAAATATGGCCTCATTTTTAAAAACCCCTAATCTTAAATTGTTAGTACACTACAACACGCACATACATTACATTCACTATAAATATGCAAACACGCACAACTACATTCTGTTTCAATCTTTCACTCTTGCCAAATGCGAGTTTTTCAACCAAGTTGCAATAATGTGCCAGCAATCACATTTTCTCATCCCACCACACACACAACTTTCAAATTGAATGGCTGTAACAACAAGCCCCATCTAAACAGTCTGGCATTTTTCTCCATAAATTTCTCCACAAACTTCTATGGGTTTTAACCAGTGTATATGACTATCTCAGAAATGTTACTGGTAACATAAAAGTTGAAATGTTCTAACGCCAACACCAAGCTCAAAGTCTCCTTTTTAACTGTCATATTTCTGATGAATGTTCAATTTCATGGAGAAATACCCGGCTGGTCTTTCTACCTTCTCGTTATCTTCTTGCAAGAGCACAGCACCAACACCCGCATCGATATCCACCTTCAATGGCTTTACATAATTAGATATGGCGAATACTAGGGCAGTGCTAACACAACTTTCAGGCTGTCAAATGCCTTCTGACAATCCGCTGTCCGCTGAAACTTCTTGCCTTTCTTCAGAGTGGAGCAACCACACTGCCAAAATTTAGTACGAATTTTCAATAAAGTCCACTCAATCCCTGTAATTGTAGTACTGCTCTTTTTTGTTGATGGTATGGGAAACTCCCCAATTACCTTTGGTTTTGCATTACCTGGGGTCATTTATCCATGTCCAACAACATGGCCCAGGAACGTGACTTGGGCTTTGGCAAATTCACTTTTAGCCAGTTTAATCACCAAGCCTGCCTTCCAAAGTCGATCAAACAAGTCTGTTAAATGTTGCAAATGTTCCTAATGTGTGACTAAAAATCACCAGGTCATCGATATATACAACACAGTTAGGTAATCTGACAATGACCATATTGGTAAGTCTCTTAAATGTGGCTGCATTTTTCATACCAAATGGCATGACTTTAAACTGATACAGTCCATTCGGTGTTACAAAAGCTGAAATTGCCTTTACTCTTTACCAACTTAGAAATATAAGTTGCTTGTCCCACCT
This sequence comes from Chiloscyllium plagiosum, assembly GCF_004010195.1. Classification (NCBI taxonomy): domain Eukaryota; kingdom Metazoa; phylum Chordata; class Chondrichthyes; order Orectolobiformes; family Hemiscylliidae; genus Chiloscyllium; species Chiloscyllium plagiosum. The sequence continues at coordinate 91,975,157 of NC_057718.1, forward strand.
TTTCAACAGTCTTCCAAACATGGAATCGGGTACGCATCAGTCTTTGTAACTGCATTGACTTTGCGATACTCCACACAGAATATATGTGAGCATATATATATAAATATATATATGACACACACAGATTTTTTTTTCTGTCTGGAGTCCTTATCAAATAGTTCACCTCACTCAATTTCCTTCCGACTTGATAGGATCCACTAAACCTTGCTTTTAGAAGTTCACCTATCACTGGAAGTAACATTAACACCTTATCCCCGATAGCAAAATGGCAAGTTTTTGATTTCTTGTCTGCTTCCCATTTCATTGTATGCTGTGATACTTTTAAATGTTGTCGAGCCAACTCCTCCACTCTATTTAATTGTTCCCTAAAAATTGACACATAGTCCCAATATGTGGTCTCTGTATTCTGACTACTTACCCACTTCTCCTTAATCAATTTTAGCAGTCCTCTCACTTCATGCCCAAAAACTAATTCAAATGGACTGAATTTCGCTGATCTCTGATCACAAAAAGCACCAATGGAATTTTTTTACCCCAATCATCTGGTTGATCTTGACGATAAGCCCTCAACGTGGTCTTTAATGCCTGATGCCACTTTCCTCACACTCACTGCTATCCTGGATTGTACACAGTAGATTTGAATTGTTTTATTCCTAAGCTATCCATAACTTCTTGGATAATTTTGATGTAAAGTTTGACCCCTGATCTGATTGTATCTCTGTGGGTAGTCCATATCTAGTGAAACATTTGAGTAATTCCTCTACAATACTTTTAGCTGTGATATTGCATAATGAAATGGCCTCTGGAAGTCTAGTGGACACATTTATTATTGTTAACAAATACAAATTCCCACTTTTAGGGAGGGGTCGTATGCAATCAATTAAGACTCTTGTAAAAGGTTCCTTAAATGCAAGAATAGGTATTAAAGGTGCAGGTTTTATTACTGACTGTGCTTTTCCAATTACCTAACATGTATGACACGTCTGGCAAAATTCAACTACATCCTTGTGTGGTCCAGGCCAGTAAAAAATGTTTTTGTATTTTAGCTTGAGTTTTTCTCACTCCTAAATGATGCCCTAGTGATAGCTCATGCGCCACTCGCAACACCTCCATTCTATAATGCATTGACAATACGACTTGATGAACTTCTGCCCATTTCTCATCTGCCTGAGTATGTGATGGTTTCCATCTCATCATTAAACCACCACTTTTAAGACAGTAGCATTCAGGAATACATTTGGATTCTTTTTCTGTGTATGCCTTTTGATACAATCGCTTCAAGTGTTCATCTTTCTGCTGTAAGTCAGTTAATTTATCTGAGCTAAAGATGTCTACTTTATCATCCATCTGTTCCTGGTTTGTCTCCACCATCTGATCAAACATATTCTCTGCTAATTCCACTTCAACTTTCTTATCTGTACTCTTTGATCTCTCCTGTTTCAACTGGTGATTTTGTGACCTCATTACCGCACAGCCCCGAAAAATCCCAGGACGTGTGCTGCAATAGTTCAGTTGCCCGAGTTTCCACTGGCTTTTCAACCACAGTAGGCAGCACTCCTATCTGTGAACCAGCTATATCATTAGCAAGGACAAATTGTATTCCTGGAGGAGAGAGTTTGTCCAGTACTTCGACCATGATGTTTTCACTCTTCACTGGACACTCTAACCTCACTCTACATAGCACTTCCTGTCTCATCGTGAATTCCCGTTACTAGCACCTTTTCTGGTAATATTCCTTCAGAGGGAACATATTTCCTCATCTTTCAGCATAACAGATTGAGAGGATCCTGTATCTCTTAATATTGTAACCTCTTCATCTGCTGCTCCTGGCCGATGCAAATAAACTTTACCTTCACAGGTATATGGTTTAAGATGATCTGGCACTTCCTCTTTAATCAACCACCAACTAGCTTGTACATTCTGGTACAGCTTTCTAGCCTCCACTGTACTTTCCATTACCACTTCAACAAAATTCACTGGGTTATCCTGTTTCTCTACTTCTGGCTTCAAGTGCGTTTCCTAATCCATTGACACTGATTTCATGTGGCCTACTTTATTGCAATGAAAACACCGGAGCGTTTTAATTTCTATTTCCCCTTCAAGGGTTTCCTTTTTACCCTGTGCTAAGTAATCCTCATAATCTTCAAGATCTACCTTTCCCTTTCCATGCAAGGATTTCTTTTTTTTAAGATTAGATTAGATTAGATTAGATTAGATTAGATGAGATTACTTACAGTGTGGAAACAGGCCCTTCGGCCCAACAAGTCCACACCGACCCTCCGAAGAGCAACCCTCCCAGACCCATTGCCCTACACTTACCCCTTCACCTAACACTACTGGCAATTTAGCATGGCCAATTCACTTAACATGCACATTTTTGGACTGTGGGAGGAAACCAGAGTACCCGGAGGAAACTCACGCAGACATAGGGAGAACGCGAAAACTCCACACAGACAGTTGCCCGAGGCAGGAATTGAACCCGGGTCATTTCAGCTGCTAATCATGTCGTTTTAATCTCTACTCTTCCACATGACTCTCCCTATTTCAGAAAGTGAATTTTTGAACTATTTAAGTGCCAATAACTGAAACTCAAACTTTCTCTCTTTCTTCCTTTCTTCTCTCTCTCTCTATTTCTTTTTCTTCTGCTAAAGCACATTTTTCTCTTTCCTCTGCTTTTAATCGCAATTCAAACTGTTTCATTCCTGTTGCCCTTTCCTTGTCTTTTGCCGAACGCAAATTGCTTCATTTGCAATTGAATTTTAGCCATCTGTAAAGATTCTGATGACATTTCCAGCAAATTTAAATGCTGACATATTGCAGTAATTAGCTCTCCATTCCTCATGGAAGGAGGCAGTTCCAACTCCAGCTTGTCTGCTAATTTTGGCATCTTAGCTTTAACCACCTTTTGCAAAACCCTCCAGATCACTCCTTCCACCCCCAGAAAACACTTGGTGACTGAAAGAGCCAATATTATCTCAAGCACCATTTAAACCAACCAAATTGAACACCCAGACTAAAACACACTGACACCTACCACTCGCTGTCTTAGAGACCAACAACCCTAATCCCAAATATGAATAACAGGAGAAATCCTGGACGAGCCCCCAGTCTGTCATGGACCAGGCCAAACACCCTCAAAACATTTCAAGAAAGCAGCCCAGATCCGAAGTTTGCTAGCTGTTTTAAGTAGGTGTAAGTGGATATTCCAGGAGAGATGCTGCTGGACAAACCACTTGGTTTTCAACAGAACAGATTTTATTTACAAGATTACCAAATGAAACATACACAAAAAAGAGAACAGAATACAGAATAACTGAACCTATCTAAAAATCTAGTAGATCGTCCCAACTTAATAATGCTATTCCAAATACTTGTCACAATCCCCATAAACACCTCTTGGCACAAAAGGTAAAAATCAAACATTGACATCTCTCCTGTAAGATTCTAAGAGACAGTACCAGCATGAACCTGCTTCTTTGGGTCTCGCAGCTTCAGAACTTGCCTGACTTCTTTCAGTGAATAGCCAGACTGCCAAAACCAAATCAAACCAGAGTAAAGCTGAGCTGATAGAACTGGCCATTCCCCTTTCATTGTACAGGTGTTTTTCTTAAAAACTTAAAAGCCTTTTGCCTGAGGCACTATCTGTTAGCTATAATCAAACTGGCCCTAAAACCCTTCAACGTAGACTTTTCGGAGACTTTGATTTTTACAACCTCTCTGAAAGAAAAGCCAAGGACAACATAACCTTGTTAAAGGAGCATCATTGTTACACTTCTCTATCCTTATTTCTTTTTAGTTGTCCTCTGTTGGTCTTTGTAGGCTTCACAATCCCCTTCGCCACATCATATGCTTTCTCTTTTGCTTTTGTGCTATCCCTTACTTCCCTTATCAGGCATGGTTGCCTCATCCTGCCTTCACAATGCCTCCTTTTCCTCGGGATAACTTTTTGCAGCATTTCTCGAATTGCTCTCAGAAACTCCTGCCATCGCTGTTCCACAGTCTTTCCTGCTAGGCTCCTCTCCCAGTCAATTCCACCCATCGCCTCCCTCATGTCTCTGTAGTTACCCTTATTCAACGTTACACCTGATTCCAGCTTTTTCCTCTCAAACTCCAGAGTCAATTCTATCATGTTATAATCACTGCCTCCTAAGGGTTCCTTCACCTTAAGCTCCCTTATCAAGTCAGCTTCATTACACACCACGACATCCAAAACTGCCTGTTCCCTAGTGGGCTCCACCACAAGCAGCTCCAAACAGCCATCTCATAGTCATTCCCTGTATCCTTCCTACAATACAATTCCTACATCACATTACAATTTATCTTATGTATGCACTTGCTACTTCCATCCTTAGACAAGAATAGAGAGGGGAGCATTAGTAGCCAGATAAGACACAGATAGATCAATGATATTAATAGACACTTCAAACATAGAACATTCCTGAATCTGTAGTTTATTGCCAATTATGACTTACCTCAAATACAAAGAGAATGGAGTCCAGCTCCTCCCTCTGAGACTTATTCCCTAAATCCAGACCAAAAGAAAGAAGAATGAGCAATTTCTGTATTTTCAAACACAATTTGCACAAGAGTAATATGAACTTTGGAAAAACAACATATCATATATGACAAGCAAACACCACGATATAGTTCAGACAGCTCTTAAAAATGAAAGCCAAGTATGTATGTTGTACAAACACTTTGTAACGACCTGGTATTAATAATTTTTCATTATAAATTCAAAATATTAAGATCAGATGGAGCGATTTAATAAAATAAACATAATGGAGATTAATGGAAAGTTCACAAAAGGATAAAGCTATAATTATGCCATACATCACTCTGTAATGGAGCATGAATGATTAACTAGTTTTTCAAAACTTGGAATTAATAGATTCCTTGTATACAATAGCACAGGGGCTCCAGTCTCTGCAAAATCTAGATTTTCCAGTAATCGTTTGGTTTGCACTAGTTATGACCCCAGTCAGTGAAGAGATTCCCCTCCCCCCATTTCCATTTTCATTGATGGGTTTTATGAAAACTCAAGTGATATCTTGATGCCAAATTAACCACCAAAGAACAACGGTGGTGAAGTTCAAAACTGAAGGACTCTAATGAAATCCCTCAATGTCAGTAAACAGCATTTTGGTGAATAAGTGTCATGTGATAGCATTACTTTCAACATCATAGATCATTTTGCTAATGACTGAAGCTGTAATATATATTGACGAAGTGATATTTGGCAACTTGAAGTCCTGCTTTTGTGAACTATACTGAGCAATCCTGTCAGATAGATCGATGAATTGAACTGAATTGAATTCATTGTCACGTGTACCAAGGCACAGTGAAAAGCTTTGTCTTGCGAGCAATATAGGCAGATCACAGAGTTAAGTAGCATGGATAAGTAAATAATAGGTAAACAGCGACAAAAACAGAACCACATGTACAGCCGTTTGAGAGTCCGTTCAGTATTCTAACAACAGTAGGGTAGAAACTGTTTCGAAAACCAACTAGTGCGTGTGTTGCAGGCTGGTGTGTAATTTGCCAGTGTTGTTGCTGTACAGGAACAATTTGGCCAGAAATGCAGCTAGTTCTAGAGCAGAAATCATCAGTGCTAAACATGAGATGTTGGCAAGGCCCATAGACTGAACTTTATCCAGCACTCACAGTCCTTTCTACCCATGTGGTTAACTATTTGATTATGCACCACCATTCACAATTAGATGTGGTAGCGAAACAAAGTTTTGATCCATACACACATTGATAACACATGAACAAATGATAATCCCAAAAGAACTGTGGATGCTGTAAATCAGAAACAAAAACAGAAATTGCTGGAAAAAGGCAATGTTGTCAAGGAGAATACGGAGGTACAGACTACGAGACGTGGTTGAGGTTCACAAGGAGGAGGTGTCAGCAATTCTGGAGAGTATGAAAATAGATAAGTCCCTTGGGCTGGATGGTATTTATCCTACGATTCTATCGGAAGCCAGGGAGGAGGTTGCAGAGCCTTTGGCTTTGATCTTTATGTCATCATTGTCTATAGGAATAGTGCCAGAAGACAGGAGGATAGCAAATGTTGCCTCCTTTTCAAGAAAGGGTGCAGAGACAGCCCTGGTAATTAGAGACCAGTGAGTCGTACTTTGGTTGTGGGTAAAGCGTTAAGGTTATAAGAGATAGGATTTATAATCATCTAGAGAGGAATAGGTTGATTAGGGACAGTCAACACAGTTTTGTGAAGGGTAGGTTGTGCCTCACAAACCTTATTGAGTTTGAGAAGGTGACCAAACAGGTGGATGAGGGTAAAGCCGTTGATATGGTGTATATGGATTTCAGTAAGGTGTTTGATAAGGTTCCCCACTGTAGGCTATTGCACAAAATACAGACGCATGGGATTGAGGGTAATTTTAGTGATCTGGATCAGAAATTAGCTAGCTGAAAGAACACAGAGTGGTAGTTGATGGGAAATGTTCATTCTGGAGGTCAGTTACTAGTGGTGTGCCATAAGTATCTGTTTTGGGGCATTTGCTGTTTGCTACTTTTATAAATGATCTAGATAAGGGCGTAGAAGGATGGGGTAGTAAATTTGTGGATAACAAAGTCAGTGGAGCTGTGGATAGTGCTGAAGGATGTTGCAGGTTACAGAAGGACATAGATAAGCTGCAGAGCTGGGTTGAGAGTTGGCAAATGGAGTTTAATGGAGAAAAGTGTGAGGTGATTCACTTTGGAAGGAGTAAAACGAACAAAGAGTATTGGGCTAATGGTAAGGTTTTTGGTAGTGTGGATGAGCAGAGAGATTTCTGTGTCCATGCATATAGACCCCTCAAAGTTGCCAACCAGGTTGATAGGGTTGTTAAGAAGGCATACAGTGTGTTAGCTTTTACTGGGAGAGGGAATGAGTTTCGGAGCCACAAGGCCATGCTGAAACTGTACAAAACTCTGGTGCAACTGTACAAAACTCTGGTGCAGCCGTACAAAACTCTGGTGCAGCCGTACAAAACTCTGGTGCAGCCGCATTGCAGTACTGCATACAGGTCTGGCCAATGCATTACAGGAAGGATGTAGAAGCTGTGGAAAGGGTTCAGAGGAGACTTACTAGGATGTTGCCTGTTATGGAGGGAAGGTCTTATGGGGAAAGGCTGAGGGACTTGAGACTGTTTTCGTTAGAGAAAAGAAGGTTGAGAGGTGAGACATATAAGATAGTCAGAAGGTTAGACAGGGTGGACAGTGAGAGCCTTTTTCCTCAGATGGTGATGGCTAGCACGAGGGGACACAACTTTAAACTGAGGGGTGATAGATAGACGTAGTTTCTTTACTCAGAATATCAAGGGCAACAGTAGTAGACTTGCCAACTTTAAGGGCATTTAAATGGTCATTTGATAAACATATGGATGAAAATGGAATAGTGTAGGATATATAGGCTTCAGACTGGTTCCACAGGTCGGCGCAACATCGAAAGCGAAGGGTCTGTACTGCGCTGTAACATTCTATATTCTACCTCAGGAGGTTTACCATCATCTATGGAGAGAAATCTGAGTTAATACTTTGGGTTGAGTGATCTTTCCTCAGAATGGAATAATTCCTTTCCTGCGCTGGGTATTCAACATCCATTTGTTGTGGTGGCAGGGATTCATCTACAGTATTCTTTTAAAAAGGTCACTGTTGGAAGTTTTCAGGAAAGATAAACTCCTCAAAAAAATTGTCAAGAGTTTTGTTGAAACCTGGTCATGCAAGCAGTGGGACAAAATTGTGTCTTTATAACATGCTACAGTACAGATTTTCAAATTTATTTCCTTTCTCCTCAGTTCAGCCTATTGGCAACTAGTCAATCTATGTGGTTCCACACACCCCTTAACATATCAGTACTGCTATTTCAAAAGGAAGTAATATGTTACCTTGGGATATAATAAGCAATTACCAGACAGATTCATCCATCCATTTAATTATGAGGCTACATACAAAACAAACATACATAATTTCTAACTTTAGCAACTTTAGACCTATATTTCCCATTGTTTCTCATTAGCTAAGTTTCATCAACATATCTGATCAAGGACCAGAATATTTTCCACATAGGCAGGAAATAAACTTGCACATATTACAACAAAGAATGTTCAACTAGCTCAGCAAAAGTAAAACCAATAAAGTATGTTGCAATTTTAATCACTCAGTAACAGATGTGGTTTAGAAACATCCAAGGCAACTAAAAGAAATTTCCAGGATATTGCATCTTTATCCTGTGAATATTTCATTGGGAAAAAAAAATTGCATTAGAAGAAATAGCATCAATTCTTCATTGATGCTACCATATCCAAGCTTTCTAAAATTAGGTGCTTAGTGGTATAATGTGTGTATCACTGCATGTTAGTTTTAATGGAGCAATGATAGTAAAACAACTATTGGCCATGAAACATTTGTCAAGATTGAAACGAAACATCTTAAGTTGTTCATTTTTGGTGAGAATTTTCCTGCACCTTTTGACAGAAAACTTTTACTCTGTAATTGCTCAAAGTGGAAGCTGATAACAGTGTTATAAAGATCTGTGTCTTTAAGAAGAATTTGTGGTGTTCTGGTTCTCTTGAAGAGGGGTGTTGTAAACCTATTGCTGACGTGTCTGCTGCATGGAAAGTAGAATGAATAGTTTGGGAAAGTTTTTTAAAAAGCAGACAAAACAAACATGAGATCACACTGACCCAAGGTTTCAATTTTGCTTTCAGTTGTTGAAGCTGTGGTTTTATAGTTGTATCTGCAAGATATAGCTCTCTCTCTGCTGCTACAAAAACTGAGTTCTCTCCCTTTTACTAGATTCATTCCATTGGTGTTTCTTCTCCTGAACTAGAGAAGTGAGGGAAGTCTGTTTTGTTGAATGTACCTTTCCATGTTTATTAGATGCTGCTATATTGGAACAGTAAATGAGTAGCAGTTAAATAATATATTGCTTTAAGAATTTCAATAAAGTCAAAGTTCTGCTAATTCGTTTTAAGCTTGTATTTTAACCGTGGCCTAAGAACGAAGTAGGTTTTGCTGAAAGTCTAGTAGTTTGACCAAACCAATCCATCTGGAATGTTGCATTTTACGTTTCCTTTGAAATATGATAAAAGTTAGGGTCTAGACTACACCTTGATATGTTTTAAGGGAATGTAGTCTGATCCATAACAATGATGAGGGCAAAATGCTATCTAGAATTTTAATGAACATTGGAACAAACAGTCTAGCTCTTTGACCAATAAGATTTTATGAGACTGGGAACAAATGCGCAAAGGAAAATTTAAAATATAAAATGATTTGTTTCCCACAAATCCATAAAAAAATTGCTACATGTACAAAAATCACAATTTAAAGTTACTCCATTTCTGGGTCAATAAGTTGATTTGCACTTTATTAACAATTGTCACTCATGAAAAATCTAATCATACTCTTAATTCCTGTCATAGTATTTTGTGGTGAGTTAAATGGGTAATTATTGTGCAAATCCAATATGTTCCTTAAAAAATAACAAGGAAGCCAAGGACAAGATGCTATCTGTGCAAAGCAAAAGATGGAATGATGTAAATCAACCAGCACATTTTCAAGATTCACAACATATCTCAAACTTACTGGCCAATGGCACATTAGTGATAGCATGCCACATTAACATTCTGTTCTTTTCCCAGCAAGTTCCAATCTAGTATTTATTGCCAGACCATACATGGCCTTAAAGAGTGTACACAACATTGAAATCACAAGGCATGCCTGCTAAAACAGAAAACTTCAGAACGTGAACCAGAAATATTCAAATTGCTGCAAGTCACGAGTGTATAAATACAGTTGACACATATTTACACAATAAACACTAGGTTTATTTATATTTTAAATATAAATGATTCAACATCTATGGGAAAACTGCATGCCAGAATGCAAGTACTTTTAAGCAAACACAAAACAGGGAACTAAATTTTCAGTAATCATTCTTACCTTTTTGTTTTAAACTATTTTCCAGTGTGAATAGATTTTCAAAGAATATAAAATAAATCTGAGAGTAGTTGGTTTCAAAGAATTGCTTCAATTCACATCTTTCCAAAGTATCTGTAATAATACAATACATACTGTCAATGGATGCAAAAGAAGATGGTATTAAAGGTTTAAGTGAGAAAACAGATTACAAGCAGATCAATGTGAGATAGCAGGGGAACAATGGGCTTACGTCTGACAAATAAAATTTAATATAGAAGGTTTATTACTAGGTACAGGTAATTCTTCTATAACACAATGGTTGTGTTCTTGTGTGACCCCACGCTATATAAAAATTATACATAAAAATAGCAGTTCAAGTGTTGGTGACGCAATTACATTATAGCCAATACACGTTTTAAAAGTTTGCGCTATAGATGCAGCATCCCCTATTCGTCAAGCACGTTATCGCCAATTTGTGTTGACAGAACACGCATTATAGCGGAATGACCTGTACATAAACTGAAATGCCAAGCACATTCCCATAATGCCAGGTTGTATGCTTAAGTCTCCTACATAAGAAACAGTGCATGAACATTGGAGAATCCAAGACCAGTTCCACAAAGTTTATGAAAAAGCATTCGGAGTGTTGGGGTACACTGCAAGGATGAATAAATACAAAACTTAAATAAGTGGGACCGTCATATAAAGCTTTCATTAAGACTCGCTTAGAACGTAGTGATCAGTTTTGGACCTTTAAAAGGTTCTAATATGGACCACTGATTGGCACCTAATTTTGCAATAGCCATTATATTCACATAGATTACATTTTAGAGAGATTTCATTTCTTTTTTAAAATAATGTAAGGGTCACATAAAACATAGAAAAGTACAGCACAGAACAGGCTCTTTGGCCCACGATGTTGTGCCGAGATTTAATCCTAAATGATTCAGCTATTTCAGTTGCAAGTTTAGAAAAGTCAAGGGAGAGAGCAGCAAAAGTGATTTAAGCAGATGAAGATGCTAGATATGAGTTACAGCAACACTATCCAAGAGAGAGCTGGGCAAGTTCATGAAAGCTGGAAAAGCACAGCAGGTCAGGCAGCATCCGACGGAGCAGGAAAATCGACGTTTCAGGCAAAAGCCCTTCATCAGGAATAGAATTAGGAAGCCTCCAGGGTGGAGAGATAAATGGTGGGAGGACAGGCTGGGGAGAAGGTAGCAAAGAGTACAATAGGTCAATGGGGGTGGGGATGAAGGTGATAAGTCAGAGGGAAGGGTGGAGCAGATAGGTGGGAAGGGAGATTGGCAGGTAGGACAGGTCAGGAAGACAGTGCTGTGCTGGAAGGCTGGAACTGAGGTAAGGTGGGAGGAGGGGAAATGAGGAACTGGTGAAGTCAACATTGATGCCCTGGGGTTGAAGTGTTCCGAGGAGGAAGATGAGGCGTTCTTCCTCCAGGCGTCGGGTGGTGAGGGAGCGGCGGTGGAGGCGGCCCATGACCTGCATGCCCTCAACTGAGTGGGAGGGGGAGTTGAAATGGTGGGCCACGGGATGGCGGGGTTAATTGGTGAGGGTGTCCCAGAGATGTTCTCTGAAGCGCTCTGCTAGGAGGCATCCAGTCTTCCCAATATAGAGGAGACCGCATCGGGAGCAACAGAGACAATAAATGACATTGGTGGATGTGCAGGTGAAACTTTGATGGATGTGGAAGGCTCCTTTGGGGCCTTGGATGGTGGTGAGGGAGGAGGTGTGGGCGCAGGCTTTGCAATTCCTGCAGTGACAGGGGGAGGGTGCAAGGATGGGAGGGTGGTTTGTTAGGGGGTGTGGACCTGACCAGGTAGTCACAGAGGGAATGGTCTTTGCGGAAAGCGGAAAGGTGTGGGGAAGGAAATGTATCTCTGGTGGTGGGGTCCTCCAAATGTCCTCCCAGGACGTACAGGTCCTGGACCTCCTCCACTGCCGTTCCCTCACCACCCGACGCCTAGAGGAAATACACCTCATCTTCCGCCTCGGAACACTTCAACCTCAGGGCATCAATGTCAACTTCACCAGTTTCCTCATTTCCCCTCCCCCCACCTTACCTCAGTTCCAACCTTCCCGCTCAGCACTGTCTTCATGACCTATCCTACCTGCCAATCTACCTTCCCACCTACCTGCTCCACCCTCCCCTCTGACATATCACCTCCATCCCCACCCCCATTCACCTATTGTACTCTTTGCTACCTTCTCCACCCACCCATATGGTAAAAGCTAAAAATGCTCTGCTCTCTTGTTCACTATCATTTCATATGTGCATACGAATTATCCAAAGGATGGAAGGTTGGAAAATATTAAACTCTATTCAAGAAACTGGATGAGAATAATGGAAAGGTTCATCTTAAATTTGTAGCTACGCTTATAAGGTTCATATAATTAAGTAAAAGTAACAGGTATTTTAAAATGCCAACTCCCAACAGGAACAGCATGTTTGACTAACTTGAAATAATCAAAACATTCAGTGAATGAGAAAGGGAATGCCATATGTTTTGATATGGATTTTCAAATGTATAACAGATCAATAAAAAGCTTAATGCAAAAGCTGTGATATATACATCTACAGTACAATACTTGGATGTGGAGCAACATAATTAAATTGAGAAGAGTGGAAATAAACATGTGCCCCAATCAATACGTACCCCAGAAATTAGGATAAAACCTCTTCCAATTTGAAAATGGACAGAGGAGGAAACTGCATCAAAATTTTAGGCTTGCACCAAATAGGAGGTATGGCACGTTGTGAGAAAATGTGCAAAAAAGCCATGACAGATTAACCAGTAGACAGAGGTAGTAACTGGCGTGGCATGTAAGGGTGCACGTATAGGTAATGGACAGGTGAAATATATTTACCCCAAGCAGAAGAATGTTTAGATTAAGGAAAGAGAGGTACTTCCTGGTGCAAATGCATAGATCGTTAAATTGAGAATTAAGATACCCATGGCTATGAAAGCAAATGGCATTCTAAGTTTCATATACAAAACACAATTTCCACAGGAGATTTGCTGAATCATACTTAAGACACTGTGTGCAGTTATGCTAGAATTAGAAATAGAATTAGGTTTTATTGTCACATGTATTCAAGTAAAGAACTAGAGAACTACAGTGAAAAGGGTACAAGTTGCCATTCTTTAGTACCAGTGTAGGTACAAACAAAACCTGTATTTTAAAAAAACAAACTTAGATATAAAAACCAAGACAACCATCTGAGATCCAAAAACCAGATTTACAAAAGCAGAAACACACTCCAGGAAGCATTTTAGTCCAGAGAAAAGGGAGGTCAAATCAAGTTTGAAAGAATAGGTTGGAAGTCAGGCTGAAGGAATGAAGAGATCGTTACAACAGATAGGTTAAAAGAAAAAAAAAGTGACTTTCAAAATTTTGAAAGATGTTTTTTCAGGAGTCCTGAATCCATAACAAGTGGACACTCAGAATAACCAAGCTACAGGAAAACAAAGCTACAGGACATGCTTTCTTACTATTACAGTATGCAAAGTTTTATCAAAACAGTAATGACAACATTGCAACAGCAATTGAAAATGAATTAATGGAGAATTATTTTCAAGGTATACAAGATACAGCTATGTGCAGATAAATTGTTTTCTCTTGGGAGCAAGCAAAGGGAGAATGCCGTGGCAATTTCTGTAATTCTATAGATAGCTGCCTTGAGCGCAGTTCAGACCCTCAAAACTTAATGATGCAATTTCAATTTCAGGATCACTGGGGGTAAAACCTACAAGGAGATCGGCAATGAAACTGACCATCAATTAGAATCATAGAATTCCTACAGTGCGGAAGCATTTGGCCCATTGAGTCCACACCAACAGTTCACACCTCACCCACCAAAAAATCCCACTTCATCCCTGTAATACTAATTCCCAGGGTTAATTCATCTGGACACTGAGGAATTTAGCCTAACCTGCACATCATTGGACGGTGAGAAGAAACTTGAAGGAATCTCACATAGACACAAGGTGAATGTGCAAACTCCACACACAGTGTCATCCAAGGGTGGAATTAAACCTGGGTCCCTGGCAAGATAGCGGTGCTAACCGCTAAAGCGCCATGCCACCCCAGTCATTAGCATAACAGGAATGCCAAATGACACTATTCCTAAGGTCAAAAATCAAAGAATACCACGTTATAATCCAACAAGATAACTTGATATTGCAAGCTTTAGCAGCACTGCTCCTTCATCAGGACTGATGTGAAAGGGAGGTATATGACACAGTATTTATAAGTAAAAGTTAATGTTAAAAGTAGCCACCCTTCTAGAATCCTTTAGTCAGTCAGGAGGTAGACTAATTAAAATGCAAAATCCAGATTCCTTTCACGTTTCTGTCCATAGATAATTATAGGTTTTATCAATATACAAGAGGTGATATCTCAGGCTAAACAATGCATTTTAGATCTGAGGTCACGCTTTGAATCAGTCTAAGTTTTAAACTGAGTCCTGGCTCTATTTATGTGAGAGAAAACCATCTTGAGTGAAAGTATTCCACCCAGGGTGTGTGAGAGAGTGAGTTTGGGGATGTGGGGGGGGGGGGGGGGAGGAAGAGAGAGAGAAGAGGGCAAAAGGGCACATGCAAGCAAGCGACAGCGGGAGGGCCCACGTGTGCGTGCGACAGAGAGACCGAGACTGCATGCATGCGAGTGAGCAAGAGGGAGGATGGATTGCTGCATGCATGCGAGAGACAGAGGGTGCGTGCTTGGGAGAGAGAGAGAAAGAAAGAGAGAGGGTGTGTGTGTGTGTGCGCGTGAGAGAGAGAGAGCGCATTTGAGACACTAAGAGTGTGCATGCTTGTGTGTGTGTGATTGTGCATGCTTGTGTGTGGAAGAGGGTCTACGTATGCGTGTATAATGTGGTGGGGTTACCCTATACTGTGACATGAACTCAAATTCATGGCTGAGACCGTCCTCATGAGTATAGAACTTCACTATCAGACTCTGCTCTGTAATTTTGTGTTGTTGCACATCTTGAAGTCAGCATTGGAGGACACTCACCCAAAGATCGGAGGCTGAATGTCCTGGACCATTGAAGTGTTCCCCTACTGGAAAGGGACCACCATATGTTGATTGTTGCTTGGTGTCCATTCATTAATGTCATTGCATCTGCATGGTCTCGCCAATGTACCATGCGTCAGGGCATCTCCATCATCTCAGATAGATGACAGTGGCCGAGTCATAAGAGTACCTCTAATGTATATGGTGGGTTGTGTTCCCACGTGTGACGGCAGTATTCATGTCAATGATTTGACATGTTCTGCAGAGGTTGCCATGGCAAGGTCATATGGTATTGTGGTCGATGTTGGCCTGAAAGCTGCGTAGTTTGCTGCGAACAATGGTTTGTTTAAGGTTCAGTGATTGTTTGAAGCAAGAAGTAGAGGCAGAAGGAAGATCGTGGCAAGGTGTTCATAATCACTGATGTGTTGAAGGTTGTAAAGGACATGGCATTATTTCTCCACTCTAGGGAAGTACTGGACAACTAAGGGTACCCTATCAGTTGTATCGCGTGTCTGTTTTCTGAGGAAGTCATTACAGTTTTCCACTGTATATTTCTGTTGTCCCTCTAATCCGAGCAGCTATATAAGGCTTGTCCATAGGTGATGGCTGTTTTAATATGTTTAAGATGGAAGCTGGAGAAGTGCAGCATCTTTAAGTTAACACTAGGCTGGAGGTAGACTGTGGTTCTGAGGTGTTCGTCTTTGCTGGAGATGCTTGTGTGTCCAAGAAGAAGCCTGACTCTAAACAGTAGTCAAGCCCAGTCCAACTCCAGCATCTCCATATCATCACTAGAGTATACTTTTCAAGTTTAGTTATAAATTTAAAGAGACAAAATGTTTTGAACAGCCAGCAATAATCCAGTATTGTTAAATGACATGAAGCAGTTCTTAGGTTTTATCAGCTTTGGGTATCTTACACCAACATTTGCAAAGACCTGTAAAAAAATACTCCAGCTCTTCTTGCCAAAATTTCCTGTTTGTACAAGTCTCTTTGTTCAGCTGGCCACAGAAACATTTGTCTGTGCCTCAGACTGGACAGTCCCCTAACAGTAAACAGTTGAAAGTAGAATCGCAGGTAGATAGGATAGTGAAGAAAGCATTTGGAATGCTTTCCTTTATTGGTCAGAGTATTGAGTACAGGAGTTGGGAGGTCACATTACTGCTGTATGGGACATTGGTTAAGCCACTTTTGGAATATTGCGTGCAATTCTGGTCTCCTTCCTATCAGAAGATGTTGTGAAACTTGAAAGGTTTAGAAAAGATTTACAAGGATGTTGCAAAGATCGGAGGATTTGAGATACAGGGACAGGTTGAATAGGTAGGGCTGTTTTCCTTCGAGCATCAGAGGCTGAGGGGTGACCTTATAAAGGTTTATAAAATTATGAGAGGCATGGACAGGGAAAATAGACAAGGTCTTTTCCCGAGGATGAGGGAGTCCAGAAATGGAGGGCATAGCTTTAGGGTGAGAGGGGAAAGATATAAAAGGGATCTATGGGGCAGCTTTTTCATGCAGAAGATGGTGCGTGCGTGGAATGGGCTGCCAGAGGAAGTGGTGGAGGCTAGAACAATTGCAACATTTAATAGGCATCTTGATAGGTATATGAATGAGAAAGGTTTGGAGGGATATGGGCCAGATGCTAGCATGCGGGACTAGATTGGGTTGGGATATCTGGTTGGCATGGCCGAGTTGGACCAAAGGGTCTGTTTCAGTGCTGTATGTCTCTATCACACCAGCTGCAATAGACATTGTTACCCTACACTGGAGGCAGCACATTGGAAATCAAACCCAACTATCCCTGGAGTCATCACAGAAGTTGAAAGATTTCATAAAATCAAGCAAAATTCTTCAATTACCAGTCTTTTAAGAATCTGAACTAGAGAAAGTACAGACCAGATACCCGTACTCAACAAAAATTCCTATTTATTTCAAGTAAATAGATTGCAACTCCAGATAAACAATTATAACTGCTGACATATAGTGCTACAGTTAAAATGCTACCATCTTTACAAACTCTCCCTCGACACAAAGAAAAAAAGGGTGTTATAAGCTGTCGGAAAAACTTGTCAGGTGGTTAAATGGTCCCTGTCACCCAGGGTTACTGAAATGTTCCTTTTGGCTTGTCAAAACATACTGCTCCTTTCCAGATATGTTTGCTTGTTTGTAGAAGTTAGTATGGCTATTTCACCCATGCAAGATCTCCGAGCTACTAGTTAAGAGCCACAGTTACAGCTACTATGGAGGGAAATAAAAATTGGCAATTTTGAGGCTTGAAATACTTTTTACTGCAGAGCTAAAACAGCTCCTTCTCCTGCAAATATCTGATTGGTTCTGTCAAAACATTCATGGCCCCAAGCTATTCAGCTATCTTGTAGCCAATCACAGTTGTTGACAGAGAGAACGTATTTGTCATCAATAACTGGTCCACAAACCAATCAGCTACTTTCTGCAAACCAAAGCTCCATTCATACACATTCCTTGGCTCCAGCTCATTTGTTAACCAGGGTTCTAATATTACTTGAACAAGTAATTGTGTAAAGAGGACTTACAATGAGTGTCAGGTTATTTGCTTTTATAAAGCGTAGCAATCCTTCAATGATCATTGGCTTTTCTTCGTTTCTCTATTTCAGTTCAGGAATCAAAAATACAGACAAATAAAAAGATACTGTCTTTACAATATTTGAAAAATGAATTGTTAGGAATAGTGTAAGTACATATGTTCTGGCATTATTAATGCTTGTGTACTACAATACATAACAAAATGTAAAAGGTGGCAGTGCTGGAGATCTGAAAGAGAAACAAAGTGCTGGAAAAACTCAGGAGACCTGGCAGCATCTGTAAGGTGGTGCATGCATGGAATGAGCTGCCAGAGGTAGTAGCGGAGGCTGGCACAATTATAACAATTTATAAGGCATTTGGATGGATATAAGAATAGAAAGGGTTTAGCAGGACATTGGCCAAATACTGGTAAATGGGACTAGATTTATTTAGGAATCTGGTTGGCATGGACGAGTTGGACCGAAGCATCTGTTTTCCTGTCATATGTCGATAGATCCATGCTGTACATCTCCATGACTCTAGATACCACCACCTTTTGCCTCAACTTCTTATACTACACTGTTGGCATTTTATCTTCTTCTACCTTTCCTGCTTCTCTTACCATACAGCACTCTCCAATTCTTATAATTACATTTAGTACTAAGAGATCCTCCTTTAGCTTTTCATTGAAATATTCTTCATCCTGGTGATTTGACATCTACCTAATCTCGACTCACCATATCCACTCACCCCATCCGTACTCTACTCTATTGTTCTAATTTCACCATTCACAATCTTTGCCACCTCCATTCACACACTCAGCCTTGCCACTTCACATGTCCTTCATTTTGTGAAAGGGAAGTCATGCCTGACTAACTTATTAATTTATTTGAGGAAGTAACGCAGATAAAGGGGAACCTGTGGTTCTGCTGTCTTGGATTCCCAGAAGGCATTCAACAAGGTGTTACATCAAAAGATTACTACACAAAAAGTGCAAGGTAAAACATATTTGCACAGTTAGACAATAAGCTAACGAAAGGAAGCAGATAATGCACAAGCCGGGCATTACAAATTGGCAAAATGTAACAAATGGAATATCATAGGAATCAATGCTTGGGCCTCAAATCTCCAATCAAAATCGAATAAATTTCTTGGATGATAGGAATGAATGTATTTACCAAATCTACTGATCACACAAAGATGCGTAGACGAGAAGGACGCATAGTCTGCAAATGGATACAAGTAAGTGAAGTGAGAGGCAAAAATCTGACAGATGGCAATAACACGTGAATAAGTCAACTTGGCAGGAAGAATTAAAAATACATCATTTGAATAGAGAGAGATGGCAGAACACTAGTACTTGGAGGACTCTGGATATATTGATACACAAAGCACAAAGTTAGTGTATAGGTTCAACAAGCGATTAGGAAGAAAATGGAATATGTGTACTTATTGCAGGGGTATGGACATAAAAGTAGGGAGGTTTTGATGTGTAGATCATTGATAAGATCACATTTAAAGTAATGTGTGAAGTTTTGGCTTCCTTACTTGAGGGAGGATACAATTACATCAGAAGTGGTTCAAAGAAGGTTGACTCAACTAATTCCTGGGAAGAAAGGGTAAGCTTATAAGAAATGTTGGACAGATTGAGCTTGTATCCATTGAAGTTTGGGGAAAGAAAAGGTGATCTTATTAAAGCATACAGGATCCTGAGGGGACTTGACTGAATGGTTGTACAAAAGATGTTTTCCTTTGCGGGAAGGAATACAATTAAGGCACATAGTTTAAAATAGGGATTCACCCATTTAAGAAAAATGAGGAGAGTTCTTCTTCTCTTAGAGGGCTGTTAATCTGTGGAATTCTCTTTCCCAGAGAGTAGGCAAGGCAATTAAATATTTTTAAAGGCACAATTAGATCGACTGCCTTATTAGGCAAGTATCTAAGAGCATTTGGGGGAGGTGCGGGGGATGTGGACAAAAATGATTTAACAAAGCTTGTGTCTGAATCTCACGGTCACATTGGAATTATTCTAATAATTATTATTATAATGTCTGAACATCCCACACAAAAAGTAACTAGATACAGATTATGTGCCAAGTCATTCCACGAGCTTTGTTAAGTGCCAACAAAAGTGAAATAAATTGTACCAGGATACATTGATAAACCATTAGAGACAACAGCATTTAATAGCCTTGATTATTCTGATCCAATTAATAGTCTTCATTTTTTGAACAAATTGGTAGGTATCTAATTTGATGTTGCCCACAAGGAAAGAGGATCTATCATTATCCTTGATCCAGAATGACATTTACCAAGGATGAGAAGTTTTAGTCATGGACCTTCATGTGAATAACGGGCCAATTCTCCATCAGCATTTCTTTGGCCACACAGGATAAGATAACCTGAGAGGTAGTTTGACCTGGAGTACAGGATTGGATTCCTTTTCTTTCCTTCTCTGCCACTGTGTGCTACTATTGAGACCTGCCACTCAAAGTAAGTTTGAGCTTGATAAGACAAATTTTCACCATTCTGAACAACTTGTAACGAGGTCCTCAGAGTCAGACGTTCAATGCCAAGATGGAGGACGGGAAAAATTTCTAGCTGTAACAGTTGCTCCTTTTGTGAGGAATTTAAGGTGCTAGAGATGATTTCCTCGAATTGCAGGTGCATCAATTACTGTTTCATATGCTGTTGCATTGTTTTATATCTTTGGGAAAAGAAAGTCAAAACAACAGCAGTTTTAAAAGGGAGAACAGACAAAGGAAGCACATGGTAAAGTCATTGCAGGAGAGCGCGAGAGAGAGAGAG
Organism: Chiloscyllium plagiosum; assembly: GCF_004010195.1. Classification (NCBI taxonomy): domain Eukaryota; kingdom Metazoa; phylum Chordata; class Chondrichthyes; order Orectolobiformes; family Hemiscylliidae; genus Chiloscyllium; species Chiloscyllium plagiosum. The sequence goes on from NC_057718.1 coordinate 91,995,464, forward strand.
AGAGAGAGAGAGAGAGAGAGAGAGAGAGAGAGAGAGCGAGCGAGCACAGGTACTGCCTTTGATGTTTGAATTCGCGTATCGCTGAACATCGGAGTGACATCTGGGAAAGTTATCAAACAGTGAAATTCACAACTGATCTTGGAGGAACTGTTGGGCGAAGTTCACAGCACAGAATCAGATAAGTTAGTTGTTGTTTCAAGTGCGGTCTACAGAGAATCTGCAGTAGTGAATAGAGTAGGTTCTTTCTTGATTATAGGTTTTTGGAGATAAGCCTCTTGATTAAACTTGAAATATAAGCCATAACTATTCATTTAACCTGGGGCAGTGTTTGTAGAGGGATAAGATGGTGTTATTTTCTGGGTCTGTAGATTGTGAAGGAGCAAAAATGGCCTTTAATAGAGTGATATGTACTTCTTGTCAGATGTGGGAGTTTAAAGAGAGTTTAAGGGGAACTGCGATAATATCTGCCATAAATGCTGCTGGCTGCGAATCTTATCAGATCGAATGGATCGGTTGGAGAGACAGTTAGAAGCAATGAGAAATTTGCAACAGCAACAGTATGTGATAGATGGCAGTTATAGGGAGGGGGAAAAGTCCCAGATACAGTCACATGGATGGGTTAACTCCAGGAAAAGTTAAGAGAGTAGGCAGCTAGTGCAGGAGTCTTTTGTGGATATACCCATTTCAACAGGTATGCTGTTTTGGAAAGTGTAGGGGGTGATAGGTTCTCAGGGGAACGGAGCACAAACAGCCAAGTTTCTGGTTCTAATGCAACGAGGGGTATGTTGGGTTCCAGGAGATCAATTGTGTTCGGGGATTCTCGAGTTTGCGGTACAGACAAGACACTTCTGTGGCCAGCAGCGAAAAAGCAGAATGGTGTGTTGTTTCCCTGGTGCCAGGATCCAAGACGTCTCAGAGAGGGTGCAGAATGTTCTCACAGGGGAGAGGGGCCAGCAAGAGGTCATTATCCACATTGGAACCAACGAGACAAGAAGGAAAAAGGTTGAGATTCTGAAGGGAGCTTAGAGAGAGTTAGGCAGAAATTTAAAAAGGAGGTCCTTGAGAGTAGTAATATCTGGATTACTCCCGGTGCTACGTGCTAGTGAGGGTAGGAATAGGAGAACAGAGCAGACGAATGCATGGCTGAGGAGCTGGTGTATGGGGAAGGATTCACATTTTTCGATCATTGGAATCTCTTTTGGGGTAGAAGTGACCTGTATGAGAAGGACGGATTGCACCTAAATTGGAAGGGGACTAATATATTGGCAGGGATATTTGCTAGAGCTGCTCAGGATGATTTAAACTAGTAAGGTGTGGTGGGGTGTGGGGGGGTGGGACCCAGGGAGATAGTGAGGAAAGAGATCAATCAGAGACTGGTACAGTTGAGAACAGAAGTGAGTCAAACAGTCAGGGCAGGCAGGGACAAGACAGCTCTAATAAATTAAACTGCATTTATTTCAATGCAAGGGGCCTAACAGGGAAGGCAGATGAACTCAGGGCATGGTTAGGAACATGGGACTGGCATATCAAAGCAATTATAGAATCAAGGCTCAGGGATGGGCAGGACTGGCAGCTGAACGTTCCAGGCTACAAATGCTACAGGAAGGATAGAAAGGGAGGCGAGAGAGGAGAGGGAGTGGCAATTTTGATAAGGGATAACATTACAGCTGTCCTGAGGGAGGATATTCCCAGAAATACATCCAGGGAAGTTATTTGGGTGGAACTGAGAAATAAAAAAGGGATGACAACCTTATTGGGATTGTATTACAGACCCCCTAATAGTCAGAAGGAAATTGAGAAACAAACGTAAGGAGATTTCGGCTCGCTGTAAAACAAAAAAGGGTGGTTGGGATTTTAACTTTACAAACATAGACTGGGACTGCCATAGTGTTAAGGGTTTAGATGAAGAGGAATTTGTTAAGTGTGTACAAGACAATTTTCTGATTCAGTATGTGGATGTACCTATGAGAGAAGGTGCAAAACTTGACTTACTCTTGGGAAATAAGACAGGGCAGGTGACTGAGGTGTCAGTGGGGGAGTACTTTGGCGCCAGCAGCCATAATTCTATTAGATTTAAAATAATGATGGAAAAGGATAGACCAGATCTAAAAGTTGAAGTTCTAAATTGGAGAAAGGCCAATTTTGACGGCATTAGGCAAGAACTTGCGAAAGCTGACTGGGGGCAGATGTTCGCAGGTAAAGGGACAGCTAGAAAATGGAAAGCCTTCAGAAATGAGATAACGAGAAAGTATATTCCTGTTAGGGTGAAAGGAAGGGCTGGTAGGTATAGGGAATGCTGGATGACTAAAGGAATTGAGGGTTTGGATAAGAAAAAGAAGGAAGCATACGTAAGGTATAGACAGGATAGATCAAGTGAATCCTTAGAAGAGTATAAAGGAAGTAGGAGTATACTTAAGAGGAAAGTCAGAAGGGCAAAAAGGGGACATGAGATAGCATTGGCAAATAGAATTAAAGAGAATCCAAAGGGCTTTTACAAATATATTAAGGACAAAAGGGTAACTAGGGAGAGAATAGGGCCCCTCAAAGATCAACAAGGTGGCCTTTGTGTGGAGCCACAGAAAATGAGGGAGATACTAAATGCGTATTTTGCATCCGTATTTACTGTGGAAAAGGATATGGAAGATATAGACTGTAGGGGAATAGATGGTGACATCTTGCAAAATGTCCATATTACAGAGGAGGAAGTGCTGGATGTCTTGAAACGCATAAAGGTGAATAAATCCCCAGGACCTGATCAGGTGTACCCGAGAACTCTGTGGGAAGCTAGAGAAGTGATTGCTGGGCCTCTTGCTGATATATTTGTATCATCGATAGTCACAGGGGAGGTGCCGGAAGACTGCAGGTTGGCTAACATGGTGCCACTATTTAAGAAGGGTGGTAAGGACAAGCCAGGGAACTATAGACCAGTGAGCCTGATGTCAGTGGTGGGGAAGTTGTTGGAGGGAATCCTAAGGGACATGATGTACCTGTATTTGGAAAGGAAAGGACTGATTAGGGATAGTCAACATGGTTTTGGGCATGGGAAATCATGTCTCACAAACTTGATTGAGTTTTTTGAACAAGTAACAAAGAGGATTGATGAGGGCAAAGCAGTAGATAAGGTTCCCCATGGGAGATTGATTAGCAAGGTTAGATCTAAAGGAATACAGTGAGAACGAGCCATTTGGATACAGAACTGACTCAAAGGTAGAAGACAGAGGGTGGTGGTGAAGGGTTGTTTTTCAGATTGGAGGCCTGTCACCAGTGGAGTGCCACAAGGATCGGTGCTGGGTCCTCTACTTTTTGTCATTTTCATACACTTAATGGTAAGGTCCTAGGGAGTGTTGCTGATCAGAGACCTTGGAGTTCAGGTTCATAGCTCCTTGAAAGTGGAGTCGCAGGTAGATAGGATAGTGAAGGTGGTGTTTGGTATGCTTTCCTTTATTGGTCAGAGTATTGAGTACAGGAGTTGGGAAGTCATCATGCGGCTATACAGGACATTGGTTCGGCCATTGTTGGAACATTGTGTGCTATTCTGGTCTCCTTCCTATTGGAAAGATGTTGTGAAACTTGAAAGGGTTCAGAAAAGATTTACAAAGATGTTGCCAGGGTTGGAGGATTTGAGCTGAAGGCAGAGGCTGAACAAACTGGGGCTGTCTTCCCTGGAGCGTTGGAGGCTGAGGGGTGACCTTAGAGGTTTACAAAATTGAGGGGCATGGATAGGATAAATCGGCGAAGTCATTTCCCTGTGGTTGGGGAGTCCAGAACTAGAGGGCATAGGTTTAGGGTGACAGGGGAAAGATATAAAAGAGACCTACGGGGCAACTGTTTCACGCAGAGGGGGTACGTGTATGGAATGAGCTGCAAGAGGAAGTGGTGGAGGTTGGTACAATTGCAACATTTAAGAGACATTTGGATGGGTATATGAATAGGAAGGGTTTGGAGGGATACAGGCCGGTTGCTGGCAGGTTGGACTAGGTTGGGTTGGGATATCTGATGGCATGGACAGGTTGGACCGAACAGTCTGTTTCCATGCTGTGCATCTCTATGACTCTAGGAAGAGCTTCAAACATCTGTGTGAAGAGTTTTCTTTGTGGGTCACTCTTGATCAAAAATTCAATTGGGCAAACAAAATAAATGGCTATGGCAACAAATCAGAGAATGGGTATTCTGTAGCAGGTTTCTCACCTTCAATCCCCAAAAGTCTTTCTCCCATTAACATAAATACTGGCAAACTACAGTGTACTCCATACATTACCTGTAGGCTGCTGTGCAACATCTCACAAAAACTTTTCCTGCAACATGTCCCATAGATAGTTCCAAGTTTTATGACCTAAATGTTTAAAGTGCAATTATCCAGACTTTACTGGTCCATTATTGAGCAGAGGGGAAGAGGATGAAAAACTAATAGACATTCTGTGCACAAATTATGAAAAAAAATGCTTTTCTGAAATGCACTTCCATTGAATGCACAGATATGCAGTCAAACGTTCATCTTTTTGATTCTAATTTATATCAATAAACTTCATACCTTGGTAATAAAATATTTCAGTTTATTATAAACCACAACTTGTTATCCTGTATATTTCACAAACCTACGTAACTTTCATTTTAAAATAAGTTTTTACTTTCAAGCAGAGACAAAGGCTAAACACTGATCTTACAACTGACCAAAATATTTGCTCAAATGTTTTATTACTACATTAGTTATTTTTTAGTACTATGTTAGACAAATGAATGTCCATTTTGCTACATTCCCACCTCCGATGCCCTGCTGATTAAGTGATGCATTCGCAGTAACAACTCTTTCATAGCATTTACTGCATAGTAAATGCCCCAAAGTGCTTTGTCATCAAATGTTGACACCAAGCCATATTAGGGCAGGTGACCAAAACGTAATCAGAGAAAGGGTTTAAAGAATATAAGGATGTGATTGAGACGCAAATTTAATATGGTAGAAAATTACGTAGGTTTGTGCAAGTAGCTTTAAACATGACCCCAATCTTGTGATGACTGAAATTTTCCAGAATTTTAGAATTGGAAGAATCTACAAATCTCAGAGTTTATGGCTTGGAAGAGGTGACATAGATAAAGAGGGTTGAAAATAAAGATAGCTCTAAAACAGACTTTGTCTGATCAAGAACCAAAGCTGGTCAGTGAGCACAGTGACAAGTTAAGAAGACTGAATGTAAGCTCTGAAGCAGTTAGCACAGTTTTCAGTTAGTTTTTTTTTGGGGTGGGAGGGGTGGGGGAGGTGTGGGCGAAGAAACCAGGGGACATGTTAGAAGTTGGAAGCAGAATGATTTGCTTAAGGTGGAAAATACTGGAATTAGATATGATTCGGAGATGCCGGTGTTGGACTGGGGTGTACAAAGTTAAAAATCACACAACACCAGGTGTTGTGGAATTAGATATGACATTCAAAAGGGAATATGCAGGTTTTGGGACATGTTGTTCCACAATATTGTCTGCAGTATCACTGGATTTGTAACCAGAGACCCAAGTTAACATTTGGGGGCATATGTTCAAATCTCAGCATGAGAGCTGGTGAAACTTAAATCAGTTAATAAAATCTGGAACATAAAGCTAGTCTCAGTAATGATGACCATGACAACTATCATCAATTACTGCAAAAAGTCCATCTGGTTCAATAATATCCTTGAGAGAAAATTTGCTGTTCTTATCTCATGTGCCTGATGCGCAATTCCAGACCCACAGTAATGCAGTTGACTCTTATCTAAACTCAAACAGTCTAACAAGCCATTCAGTTCAAGGTTAATTAAGCATAGATACCAAATATTGGCCTTACATATTGTTAGTTAGTTTCAGTGACAAGTATGAACTTTGGAAAAGATGATTAGTAGAAACAGATGAGAAGCCTTCAGGGACTGGTGTTTAAAAAAAAGCATCTGTGAGGTAAGCAGCACTTAACGGGTGAAAATAAGCAAACCTGACCTTGAATTGCGCATTAGACGTGCAGTTCATTTCAAGCTCAAGTGAGCACAAAATCTGTGTATGTATCATTTCGTCCCAGAGGACCAGCTTAAAAATACGGGGTAGACCATTTAGGACAGAGATGAGCGGCTGTGTGGAATGCTCTGCCCCAGAGGGCAGTGAAGGCCCAGTCTCTGGATTCATTTAAGAAAGAGTTGGATAGAGCTCTCAAGGATAGTGGAATCAAGGGTTATGGAGATAAGGCAGGAACAGGATACTGATTAAGGATGATCAGCCATGATCATATTGAATGGTGGTGCTTGGCCTCCACATGTAGCCAAGATGGAGGACGGGAAAAATTTCTGGCTGTAAGAGCTGCTCCTTTTTTTGAGGTATTTTAGTTGTTGCAGGGGATTTCCTCGAATCCCAGGAGCAGCAATTACTGTTTTATATGCTGTTGCATTGTTTTGGAACTTTGGAAAAAAAAGTCAAAACAACAGCAGTTTAAAAGGGAGAAGTGCAGACAAAGGAAGCACATGGTGAGGACAGTGCAAGAGAGAGAGAGAGAGAGAGAAAACCTGCACAGTTACCGCCTTTGCTGTTTGAATTCGTGTATCACTGGACATCGGAGTGCATCTGGGAAAATTAACAAACAGTGAAATACACAACTAATCTTGGAGGAACTGTTGGGCGAAGTTCACAGCACAGAATCAGATAAGTTAGTTGTTGTTTGAAGTCTGTCCAAGAGAAAGGCTGCAGTAGTGGGTACAGTGGATTCTTTCTTGATTATATGTTTTTGTAGATAAGTCTCTTGATTAAACTTAAAATATAAGCCATAGCTATTAATTTAACCTGTGGCAGTGTTTGTAGAGGAAAAAGACGGTGTTATTTTCTGGGTCTGTAGATTGTGAAGAGCAAAAATGGCCTTTACAGTGATATATACTTCTTGTCAGATGTGGGAGTTTAAAGAAAGTTTAAGGGTTACTGCGGATTATATCTGCCATAAATGCTGTTGGATGCGAATCTTATCAGATCAAGTGGATCGGTTAGAGAGATAAATAGAAGCGATGAGGAATTTGCAACAGTATGTGATGGATGGCAGTTATCGAAAGGGGGAAAGTGTCAGATACAGTCACATAGATGGGTTAACTCGAGGAAGGGTAAGACAGGTGGGCAACTAGAGCAGGAGTCTTTTGTGGATTTACCCATTTCAAAGAGGTATGCTGTTTTGGAAAATGTAGGGGGTGATGGATTCTCAGGGGAATGT
>NC_057718.1:92002768-92005508 GCF_004010195.1 Chiloscyllium plagiosum
GGGTGCAGAATATTCTCACGGGGGAGAGGGGCCAGCAAGAGGTCATTGTCCACATTGGAACCAACAACATTGGAAGGGAAAAGGTTGAGACTCTGAAGGGAGATTGGAGAGAGTTAGGCAGAAATTTAAAAAGGAGGTCCTCAAGGGTAGTAATATCTGGATTACTCCCAGTGCTACAAGCTAGTGAGGGCAGGAATAAGAGGATAGAGCAGATGAAAGCATGACTGAGGAGCTGGTGTATGGGAGAAGGATTCACATTTTTGGATCATTGGAATCTCTTTTGAGAGAGAAGTGACCTGTATAAGAAGGACAGAATGCACCTAAATTGGAAGGGAAATTTTCTAGAACTGCGTGGGAGGATTTAAACTAGTAAGGTGCGGGGGGGAACCCAGGGAGATAGTGAGGAAAGAGATCGATCTGAGACGGGTACAGCTGAGAACAGAAGTGAATCAAACAGTCAAGGCAGGCGGGGACAAGGTAGGACTAATAAATTAAACTGCATTTATTTCAATGCAAGGGGCCTAACAGGGAAGGCAGATGAACTCAGGGCATGGTTAGGAACATGGAACTGGGATATCATAGCAATTATGAAACATGGCTCAGGGATGGGCAGGACTGGCAGTTGAATGTTCCAGGATACAAATGCTACAGGAAGAAGGATAGAAAAGGAGGCAAAAGAGGAGGGGGAGTGGTGTTTTTGCTAAGGGATAGCATTACAGCTGTGCTGAGGGAAGATATTCCTGGAAATACATCCAGGGAAGTTATTTGGGTGGAACTGAGAAATAAGAAAGGGATGATCACCTTATTGGGATTGTATTATAGACCCCCCAATAGTCAGAGGGAAATTGAGAAACAAACTTGTAAGGAGATCTCAGCTATCTGTAAGAATAATAGGGTAGTTATAGTAGGGGATTTTAACTTTCCAAACATCGACTGCGACTGCCGCAGTGTTAAAAGTTTAGATATAGAGGTATTTCTTAAGTGTGTAAAAGACAATTTTCTGATTCAGTTTGTGGATATACCGACTAGAGAAGGTGCAAAACTTGACCTACTCTTGGGAAATAAGGCAGGACAGGTGACTGAGGTGTCAGTGGGGGAGCACTTTGGGGCCAGCAACCATAATTCTATTCGTTTTAAAATAGTGATGGAAAAGGATAGACCAGATCTAAAACTTGAAGTTCTAAATTGGAGAAAGGCCAATTTTGACGGTATTAGGCAAGAACTTTCAAAAGCTGATTGGAGGCAGATGTTCGCAGGTAAAGGGACAGCTGGAAAATGGGAAGCCTTCAGAAATGAGATAACAAGAATCCAGAGAAAGTATATTCCTGCTAGGGAGAAAGGGAAGGCTGGTAGGTATAGGGAATGCTGGATGACTAAAGGAATTGAGAGTTTGGTTTAGAAAAAGAAGGAAGCATATGTAAGGTACAGACAGGATAAATCAAGTGAATCCTTAGAAGAATATAAAGAAAGTAGGAGTATACTTAAGAGGAAAATCAGGAAGGCAAAATGGGGACATGGGATAGGTTTGGCAAATAGAATTAAAGAGAATCCAAACGGTTTTTACAAATATATTAAGGACAAACGGGTTAACTGGGGAGAGAATAGGGCCCCTCAAAGATCAGCAAGGCAGCCTTTGTGTGGAGCCACAGAAAATGGGGGAGATACTAAATGAATATTTTGCATCAGTATTTACTGTGGAAAAGGATATGGAAGATATAGATTGTAGGGAAATAGATAGCGACATCTTGCAAAATGTCCAGGTTAGAGAGGAGGAAATGCTGGATGTCTTGAAACAGTTAAAGATGGATAAATCCCCAGGACCTGATCAGGTGTACCCTAGAACTCGGAGGGAAGCTAGAGAAGTGATTGCTTGGCCTCTTGCTGAGATATTTGTATCATCGATTGTCACAGGTGAAATGCCGGAAGACTGGAGGTTGGCTAATGTGTTGCCACTGTTTAAGAAGGGTGGTAAGGACAAGCCAGGGAACTATAGACCAGTGATCCTGACCTCGGTGGTGGGCAAGTTGTTGGAGGGAATCCTGAGGGACAGGATGTACATCTATTTGGAAAGGCAAGTGCTGATCAGGCAAAGTCAACATGGCTTTGTGCGTGGGAAATCATGTCTCACAAACTTGATTGAGTTTTTTTGATGAAGTAACAAAGAAGATTGATGAGGACAGAGCAGTAGATGTGATCTGTATGGACTTCAGTAAGGCGTTCGACAAGGTTCCCCATGGGAGACTGATTAGCAAGGTTAGATCTCATGGAATAAAGGGAGAACTAGCCATTTGGATACAGAACTGGCTCAAAGGTAGAAGACAGAGGGTGGTGGTGGAGGATTGTTTTTCAGATTGGAGGCCTGTCACCAGTGGAGTGCCACAAGGATCGATGCTGGGTCCACTACCTTTTGTCATTTATATAAACGATTTGGATGCAAGCATAAGAGGTACAGTTAGTAAGTTTGCAGATGACACCAAAATTGGAAGTGTAGTGGACAGCGAAGAGGGTTACCTCAGATTACAACAGGATCTTGACCAGATGGGCCAATGGGCTGAGAAGTGGCAGATGGAGTTTAATTCAGATAAATGTGAGGTGCTGCATTTTGGGAAAGCAAATCTTAGCAGGACTTATACACTTAATGGTAAGGTCCTAGGGAGTGTTGCTGAACAAAGAGACCTTGGAGTGCAGGCTCATAGCTCCTTGAAAGTGGAATCGCAGGTAGATAAGATAGTGAAGAAGG
>NC_057718.1:92005702-92023988 GCF_004010195.1 Chiloscyllium plagiosum
GGTGGAGGCTGGTACAATTGCAACATTTAAGAGGCATTTGGATGGGTATATGAATAGGAAGGGTTTGGAGGGATATGGGCCAGGTGCTGGCAGGTGGGACTAGATTGGGTTGGGATATCTGGTCGGCATGGATGGGTTGGACCGAAGGGTCTGTTTCCATGCCGTACATCTCTATGACTCTATGGCAGAATGGCCTACTCCTGCACCTATTGTCTATTCAGTCGCAAAATATTAGAAGGCAGCTATAACCAAGGGTCAAGGTACAAATGTCAGGAAACACTTTTATGGGGAGAAGTGTGCTGACTCATCTGTAATTTTACATTGGTAAGTAGCAAAGCCACACTAACTTGGAGAAGTTGAGTCTGGTAGTGGAAAAGAAAAGCCAAATGTCACTGCGCATCATAATTCTTTTGAGAAATGCTAAATTGGGGACTGCAATTGAGACTGAAGAATGAAAATAGATTAATCGGAGGCAGAAGTTACTCTTAGTTACTATTGAAGAACAAGGGTTTAGATCTAGAGCCAATATTAACATACAAACTGCCACAGAGGTTACATTTACAAATAAAAATTGCAGAGAAAAACATAAATACCTAAGCTTGAATTAAGTAGCAGCTTGCAAATGGTGGCCAGATTCCAAGGTCTGCCTGCCAAAAAGCAAGAGATCTAGCTGTGCTTAAAGAGGTCAGGGTTTGATTTGTGGTTAAAAAATTAGACTGCACTTGTCTAGCAAGGATAGACCTGGTGTCAGCTCATGGTCAGTCAGTGGTTTGGAACCTGTTTTGAAAGAAGGGTTTCATGCTGTTACAACTTTCTGTAGCTAAATCAGTGGTTATAATTTTCAAACTTGCACTCACTCACGCTGAGGCAATAGAAAAATCCAATCTTTTACAGTCCCTACATAGGCAGATAACACACCAGTTATTGTAGTATTCTAATTGCAAATAATACATACCCTAACCTAACCTTCTGTTGACAGTCATTCTGGAGACTACCAGTGTAGGACTACAATTAATTAATAAATTTTATTGTTATGACACGGGATAAACCCCTTTGCTAATTTAAACCGACCACACAGAAAAGCTTATCTCATGCCATAACCTGTTAAATTTCGAAAGGCAAAGAGCTATTCTACATTTCACTATTTAAGGTATAAATTAACAATTTTATTCTTTAAGTCCTACAGAGAACATTAAACAACAACTATTTACAATTGCTTTCTCTTAAAGCTATCTTTTACCTCCTATTTTATTTAAATGCAGCACCTCACATTTATCTGAATTAAACTCCATCTGCCACTTCTCAGCCCATTGGCCCATCTGGTCAAGATACTGTTGTAGTCTGAGGTAACCCTCTTCGCTGTCCAGTACACCTCCAATTTTGGTGTCATCTGCAAACTTACTAACTGTACCTCTTATGCTTGCATCCAAATCATTTATGTAAATGACAAAAGGTAGTGGACTCAGCACCGATACTTGTGGCACTCCACTGGTCCTATTAAATAAACCTCAATTAAGATTTACAGAAAAGTAATCATGTTTCAAAACCAGCCAACTTTGCACATTCACCTTTGTAGATTTTCCTCTGTGGAAATTCCCTTATGTTTCTGGGTTGTCCTTTTACTCGGTCTTCTGCTGCACAACTTTTCTTATGGACAGGTACTTTTCAAAGAGCCATTCAGCTAGCAGTCTGTACTTGATGGTGCTCTTTGCTGTTCTCTTGTTAACTGTTCAAAATGACCAGCTTTATATCCCAAAATATCAAATCATTTCATTGGTTTGATGTTATCCCAAACAATAAAATTCAAATTAGATAGGATTTTCGTATCTCGGGCAGAATTTAAACTGATTGGCTGAATTTGATTTGTTTTTGTTCCATGGCAACGCAAGGCCAGCAGTTTGTTTCAACCAAATGTTACATTTTTAAATTGTTCAGGACACTGTGTTTTCAAGTTCGTCCTTGCCAGCTTCCTCTCTCCTCCACCTTCATAACATCTTAAAAAATACGTAGGAACTAGTTTAACCAAGTCAGATACAAAGGATCTGAAGTATTTACAGAGAAACAGGCCATGCCACAATACAGATGTATGCTAATGTTTATGCTCCACGTTAGTCTCCTCTTACCTTTTATCAGCATTTCCTTTTATTCATTTCTTTCTCATTTACTACCTAATGTGCTCTTAAATATACCAGCAGCACCAATCACCTCAACCACTCCCCATGACAGCAAGTTGTCCTCTGGATAAAGGAGGATTTTTTGAAATGGATTCATTTCTTTAATCTTATATTTATGGTCTCTACTTCTGTCTGTCAACAAACAAAGCTTCTCTAAATCTGCACTATCGAATCCTTTCATAATCTGTCTTGGTACACCTTAGTCATTGCTTTTCTGGGGGGGCCAGCTTTTTTCAATCTTTCCTGATTCATTATGATCTCAGTTTTATCATCATCCGTTCAAGTTTTATTTAACTCCTTCACCTGTGCCTTCATACAAAGTCCACTGTACTCTCAAGTGTGGCCTAACCAAGTTTTGATACAAGACTAACATAACTTCAGCCTTTCAAATCTATCCCTCCCAGAGATAAAATCCCTTGCTTTGTTTTTCATTTAAATAATCTTATTAACCTGCATCACTAATGTTATTTGAGTACCTCACTCCGTTATTTTTTTTTAGGTACTTATTTCCCCAGCATTATATGACCCTCCTTATTCTTTCATCAAAATGTATACCTTTGTGGGCGGCACGTGGCACAGTGGTTAGCACTGCTGCCTCACAGCGCCAGAGACCCGGGTTCAATTCCCGCCTCAGGCGACTGACTGTGTGGAGTTTGCACGTTCTCCCAGTGTCTGCGTAGGTTTCCTCCGGGTGCTCCGGTTTCCTCCCACAGTCCAAAGATGTGCAGGGCCAGGTGAATTGGTCATACTAAATTGCCCGTAGTGTTAGGTAAGGAGTAAATGTAGGGGTATGGGTGGGTTTCGCTTCGGCGGGTTGGTGTGGACTTGTTGGGCCGAAGGGCCTGTTTCCACACTATAATGTAATCTAATCTAATCTTTCTCAAAAGAAAATGCAGTTACACAAATCTTCTACAAGTTTATGAATGGATTTGTGTATTTTGTTGCAGTCTTCTTTTGCATTACCCAGTTTTGAAATTGTTTTATCTGATTCCCAAGTCCAAACAGTTTAAATACAGTCTGTTCTGCTATAATGTGGTAGTTGCGTTCTTGTGCGACCTAATGTTACAGAAAATTGCTCAGAAATAATGGGGCCTATGGGGAAAAAAAACATGGTTGGGGCGAGCCACCGAAAATATCAGCAAATGCTGGTTACAACCAAACCACAAATACCTTCGAGGTCTTTTACAAGCCATATTATAACTGATAACAGAATCATCCTAATAAATTCAGAAAGTACTGCAGAAACCTATGGACAGACAGCATTAATATTTCAAGTCTGGTGTAAGGATTGTGTTAACTCCAAGCTCTGCCCAGTTGTTCCTCAGTTTTGCCTGCCACACATCTCTCCTTCAGTGAAGAAGGCCTTCGCATATCGCGTGCAGTTGGCTGTGCTACTTTTCGATTAACTAGCAAATTTACAACAAACACAGTGACACTTGTGGCTAATGCTCACAGCTTGTTGTAGCATTCTAAATGTGCACCAAATGTGTCCGGTCATTTGCCATTCAAATCTTTAAACTTTGGATTTTTCAAATGACTGAAAATCGTGAAACAAGCATGTGAATAAAGCATGTTTGGAGGCTTATTGTTAAGAATGTATTCTTAAATAGAAACAGGCCAAGTCTCAAAGGACACTAGATTCTCTCAAATATTTGGGCTACTGGGAGCTGTTATTCAGTCCTTGCATTGTGTGTGTCTTGGAACGGAAGCCTTTTAATTTCGAATTACCTTTTCGAAAGGATGCAGAGCTGGACTGAGAAATGGCAGATGGAGTTCAATCTGGATAAATGTGAAGTGATGCATTTTGGAAGGTCGAACTTGCGTGCTGAATATAGGATCAAATACAGGATTCTTGGCAGTGTGGAGGAACAGAGGGATCTTGGTGTTCAAGTGCATAGATCCCTTAAAGTTGCCACCCAAATGGATAGGATTGTTAAAGAAGCATAAGGTGTTTTGGCTTTAATTAACGCGGGATCAGGACTCGGAAAGATGGAGGCGATTCTGTAGAACTGCTGTGGATAGCTATGCCTAACAGCCAAGGCATTCTGGCATTTTCTGCCATCCCTGGCCAACTTATGTGGTGGAAATATTAGTTTAAAACCTTACAGAACACATATTTGTTAATATTTGGGAGTGGGAAGGATGCCAAAGGGAAAAGGAGCAGGCAAATAGCAGCAGGGAGGACACTCCCCTACAACACCTACAACACCAGAGACTGCAGCCAACAGCAGCCTCTCCTGAACCCCCCGGGGACCTGACAGACTCGCAGGAATTGGCTGCGGAAATGGAGAAACTTACTTTGAAAGTTACGGCTGCGATTGAGGAAATCCATGGGAAGATTCTTGCCCAGGTCCAACCTATCGCATCCATGCTGCAGAAGCATGAGCAGGAGATCAAAGGCCTCGGGGAGAGGGTAGAGTAGGTGGAGGGTCGAACTAAGGCCTCGGAAGCTGCGATGGAGTCCTCATCCAGTCAGATCCAGATGCTGGAGCGAGAGGTGTGGGCTTTGCGAAACCATATTGACGACCTGGAGGATAAACCTCCGAATTGTCAGGCTCCCTGAAGGTGAGCAGCCAGTCAGCTTCTTTGAAAACTGGCTGCCGAAGTTTTTGGGCCTTCACATCGAGTCCAGAAGGCTTCAGATTGAAAGGGCATATCGGGTTACAGTGCACAGGTCAGGGCCGATGCCCGGTCCTAGTGCACTTCCACTCATATAAAGACAAGCAAAAAGTCATAGAAGCTTCCAGATGCCTGGGAAAAGATCCGCAGACGCTGCTGTATAAGGGGTCAAAAATCATGTTTTTCCAGGATTTTTCAGCAGCTGTAATCCCAAAGAGGAAGTCCTTCGATGAAGTTAAAAAGAGGCTGAGGAACCTGGGCATCCAGTACTCCATGAGATACCCCGCAGTACTTCGTTTCAGCTACCAGGACTCAGTTTATACATTTGACTCGGCGAATAAGGCTAAAAACTTTGTGGACACTTTAAAATAGACGGATTGGCCTGAAGAATATGGTTAATGTTGTTCTCTTTTCTATTTTTCTCCATGTTTTCCCTTCCTTTTTTTTATTCCTTTCTTTCTCCCGAATAATTTCCTTTTTGGAAAGGGAGGGGAAACTTTGGAATAAGTTGTTCCTTTTTTTTAATAACTGGATTTTCTGATGGGAAATTTTGTAGATGTTTTTTGCTGCGCCTCTCCCTTTTTTTTTGTTTGTTCTGCATCTCTTTTAGTCACAAGTTGGGTTGTCATGAAGCCAGGGATGGGTGGAGGGCTCATCCTGACTTTGTCTTTTTTTCTGTTGATTTAAGGATCATCTCTTTGTTTTTTTCTGGCCTAAGGCTGGGGCACAGTCCAGGTTTGGAGCTGTGAAGAATGGGATGGGTAGGGCGAGTGCCCCCTATGGGCAGGGAGAAGAGTCTTCCATTCAAGGTTCTATAGTTGGTTTTCTTTGTAGTTTTTTTGGTAGTAATAGTTGTTTCTAGTTATGATAGAGTAGTTTTTGTATATATAGCTTTTCAATTCTATGAGTCTTTACTTACTTATGCTCGGCACTTTGTAAGCAGGGTTCTCCCTCCGAGGGGTTCAAGGGTGTCTGAAAGGGGATATGGCTAAGTGTCTTATTAAATGGTGCACCTGGAACATTAAGGGAAGCAATTTGCCTATTAAAAGGAAAAAAAGTGCTTTCTCGCCTTAACAGGGAAAGGGTTGATATCGCTTTGTTGCGGGAAACCCATCTTGATGATGGGGAACACCTGAAATTACAACAGGGGAGTTACGACTGGGTATTCTTTTCATCCTTTACTACTAAAAGTAGGGGAGTGGCAGTATTTATCCAGAAAAACCTTCCGTTCATATTATTAGAGCAGGTGAAAGATGAGCAGGGATGGCTTGTGATACTTAAAGCCCTGATACATGAGGAGGAATATGGCATTTTAAATGTCTACTGTCCTCCGACGCATCCCCTCAAATTTTTGTTTAGTGCTTTCTGTTAGTTGAGTGCTTTTGGAACACGGCACATTATTATAGGGGGGGATTTTAATTGTCTTTTGGATCAGACAGTAGACAGGATGCCTTCTGGGCCCCCAACTATTGCTTCACAGGCCAAGCAGATGGTTGACTTATGCGAGGAGTTGGGGGTTGGTGGATATTTGGAGAGTCTTCACCCTACCGGCAGGGTCTTTACCTTCTTTCTCAAACCCACATAAATGTCACACGAGGATTGACCTCTTTCTGGCTCCCTCGGCCCTTCTGGATTCAATTATGAGTTGTAAAATTGGGAATATAGCTATCTCTGATCACGCTGCAGCATATTTGGATGTTAAGGCCAAAGGGCTAGGTTTGCGGCACTAGCGTTTGGACCCTTTTCTCCTTAAGGATTCAAAATTTGTGGAATACTTTTTGAACGAGTTTCAGGAATTCTTGACTATCAACTCAGGCACGGCTCGTAGTCCATCCATACTATGGGAGACTGCTAAGGCCTTTGCTAGGGGATTAGCTATTTCCTATTCGGCTAGCTGGAAACGACAGAAGGAGGAACAACAGCGTCTATTTGAGACGTGGTTGAAAGCCGTGGAGGTAGCACATTTTGCGCGGCCTTCGGTGACTAAGCGGATCACGGCCCTTCGGACAGCCTTGAATTCAATACTGACACAAAACGCAAAGAACGAACTTGCTTTTGCTAGACAGAGGCTGTTCGAATATGGGGATAGGCCAGGGAAGTATTTAGCGTACCTGACTAGGAAAAAGCGTGCTCCCCAATCCATTACTGCAATCAGAGACAGCGTCGGGGTCCTTACATACGATGCTAAAAAGATTAATGAGGCTTTTTTGGAGCTTTTACTCCAAATTGTATCAGTCTGAAGGTTGCGAAGACAGGAGTGCTAAAATTGAGACCTTTTTTTAAGAACCTGGATCTCCCTGGGGTAACCTGAGAACAGGCCTCTCTCCTTAATGCCCCCTTGACAGTTCAGGAAATACAGGAGGCAGCTAGGCAACTTCAGAGTGGGAAAGCTCCTGGCCCTGATGTTCTTCCTGGTGAGTTTTATAAAGTGTTTATAGGGATTCTGTCAGGGCCGATGTTGGAGACGTACAATCACTCCTATATGCATGAATGCCTACCGCCATCTTGGAGAGAAGCTAATATTTCCTTAATTCTTAAGAAGGGGAAGGTTCCTGAGGAACATACAGGCCCATCTCTCTAATAAATTCAGACTTCAAGATTCTGTCCAAGATCCTGGCGCTGAGATTAGAAAGGGTGTTGCCCCATATTATTAAAGAGGACCAGACAGGCTTTATAAAGGGCCCTAGGTCCTCTAATAATATTAGAAGGTTGCTGAATGTGGTTCAAATTTGTCAGCAACGATCGATTCAGGGGTTGGTGATTTCCTTAGATGCAGAGAAAGCATTTGATCCGGTGGAATGGCCGTATCGTTTTTATGTCTTCGAACAGTTCGAGTTGGGTGGAGTCATTGCTAGGTGGGTGGAGGTTTTATAGCACCACCCTCTGGCAGCGGTCATCGCCAACGAGGTGAAGTTTGTGAAATTTACGATTGGTAGGGGTAGTCGGCAAGGCTGCCCCCCTCACCGTTGTTGTTTACATTGGTGATAGAGCAGCTGGCAGAGGCCATTCGTCAGAACGTCCACATAACCACTCCAGAAGTGGGATCGAGGGCACACAAGATTACACTGTACGCAGATTATGTCCTTCTGTTTTTATTGAACCCAACACCTCCGTACCCCATTTGATACAATGTATCAATTCATTTGGGGCTATTTCAGGATATAAGATCAACTTTGCAAAATCGGAGGCTGTGCCTTTGGGGAACCTTAAGGATGTGCCAGAAGTTGAAGGTGGCTCTAAGTTCCCTTTAAAGTGGTCACGGGCAGGGTTCCGATACCTAGGCATTTTTATTACCCCCAAGTTTGATCTGTTATTTCGGACTAACTTAGCTCACTTGCTTGACAATACTAGGCGAGATCTCCAGAGATGGGAGGCTCTTCCAATTTCATGGCTGAGCCGAATATCTCTCATTAAGTTGAATGTTCTTCCTCGTTTGCTTTATCCCATGTATATGCTCCCTGTAATGTTTCCCAAGTCAACGCTGCGGAAGCTTATGGGGTGGTTTGGTTCCTTTGTCTGGCATCGTGGGCGGCCCCTCATCAAACTTACTAAATTGCAGTTGCCTCAAGGACGGGGAGGAGTTGATTTCCCAGACATCAGAAGGTATCAATTGAGTTCCCTGCTGTCCTTTGTCTGCGATTGGGTAGGTAACGATCCAAACTCAATGCGGCTGGATATTGAGGCCTCCCAAGCAAAGTGCCCTCTTATTAACCTATTGTTCATGGATGAGGACAGTTATGGACCACTGACGGAACCCCATTGTCATTAGTACAGTCAAGGCATGGAGGGCGACGCGTCAGAGTGAGGGTTGTTTATCCAAGACGTCGCCACTTATTCCTATAGTTGGCATGACAGGGCTGCGACCAGGGATGATTGACTCAGGGTTCAAACTATGAGCAGCGAGAGGAGTTTCTAGTTTGGGAGAATTGTTTGAGGGGGAGGTTATGATGTCTTTTGAGCAACTGAGCCGCAAATACGGGTTGTCCAACAGAGACCTTTTCCGTTTTTTTCAGGTTAGGGATTTCATCCAGAAGAAGACTATGCTTCTCACTAAGCCCTATAAGCCCGATACAGAGAGGTTGTTGCTACACCCCACAAGCACCCTTTCAGTTAGTGCTCTCTATCGCCTGCTGGGTGGCAGGGCCTGGCAGGATATTAACCGGTTATGAGAGGTCTGGGAGCAAGAGTTGGGAGTGGAGATCTCTTCTGAAACATGGGAGAACATATGGGAGAATACTCGAAAGATCTCAATCTGTAACAGGACATGCGCTAAGCAGTTAAAGGTTCTGCGCAGGGTTCATCTGGCACCAGACCGTCTGGCGAAGTTTAAAAAAAGGGGAATCTTCAGTGTGCCCCAAATGTAAAATAAGTGTAGGTACTCTTACCCATTGCTTTTGGACATGCCACAGGCTTTGTGTTTATTGGAGCGCGTGGCGGGAGATAGGGAGGGTATTGAGAACTGAAGTCAAAGTAGTCCCGATATCTCTCCACTTATGTCTACCGAATTTACCATCTTTAGACGGACATGGGAAAAAACTTTTTAAATATTCTTGCATGCTGTGCATGGAAGAATATTCTGATGAATTGGGTGTCAGAGAACCCGCCGGGCTTGCTGGGATGGCAGAAATACATTATGGAGCACATTCCCTTGGACTTTTTTTTTAAACAAACATGGTGCACCACACAATTTTTATAAATTGCTCCGTGGCAGCCCTACTGGAGTTATTTGGATATAGATTTCTCAGTTATCTTAACTAGGCGTTTGTTTAACCAGGATGATTTGATTCATCAAGCCCTGGGCCCTGGACAGGGTCTCCCGAGTTAATACGAGTATGTATACAATGCTCCCGTTCCTTTGTTTGGGAGCCTTGCGCTGAGCATAGTTGTTCTATATTTTGTGGGGTTTTTTGTGTTTTTTTTGCTTTTCTTTCTTTTTTTTTTGCTTTTCTTTCTTTTTTTTGGTGTTGCTTTGCACAGTGTTAGGGTTTTCTTTGAGAGAAAGTGAGGGCTGCAGATGCTGGAGATCAGAACTGAAAATGTGTTGCTGGAAAAGCACAGGTCAGGCAGCATCCAAAGAACAGGAGAAGGGCTTATGCCCGAAATGTCGATTCTCCTGTTCCTTGGATGCTGCCTGACCTGCTGTGCTTTTCCAGCAACACATTTTCAACAGTGTTAGGGTTTGCTTTGTATTATAGAGTAGGTTAGTAGTTAGTAGATAACAGTTGTACTTTAATTTGTGTTTTTTTCTTTTTATTATACTGATATTTGTGATTGGTTGTTTTTTCAATAATTTGACTTGTTTGTAAAGTTAAAAAAAATTGCTCATAAATATATTTACTAAAAAAAAGGACAAAGTTTAAGAGTCGCGAGGTTTTGCTACAGCTCTACAAGACCCTGGTGAGACCACATTTGGAATAGTGTGTCCAGTTCTGGTCGCCCTACTATAGGAAAGATACGGAGGCTTTAGAGAGAGTGCAAAGAAGGTTTATTAGGATGCTGCCTGGACTTCAGGGCTTGTCTTACGAAGAGAGGTTGACTAAGCTAGGACTTTTTTCTCTGGAGAGGAGGAGGAAGAGAGGTGACCTGATCAAGGTATACAAGGTAATAAGAGGCATAGATAGAGTCAATAGCCAGAGATCTTTCCCCAGGGCAGGATTGACTGGCACGAAAAGTCATAGTTTTAAGATATTAGGAGAAAAGTATAGAGGAGACGTCAGAGGTAGGTTCTTTATGCAGACAGCTGTGAATGCATTGCCTGCGATGGAGGTGAAAGCAGTGTCATTAGGGACACTTATGCGACTGCTGGACATGCACATGGGCAGCAGTGAATTGAGGGGTGCTTAGGTTAGGTTAGGTTATTTTACTTTAGATTAGGAATAATCCTTGGCACAACATCGTGGGCCGAAGAGTCTGTTCTGTACTGTATTTTTCTGTGTTCACATGTTGAGGTTAACATCTAGAATGGACTTAAAGTAACTGGGGATGGAATCACATAGTAGCAATTGGGAGTTTGCATTGTAAAAAATCATTCCCCAATTCACCAATCACATTACAGCCATATGGTGCTGATCAAACACATGATAAGAGAACAACCTGTAAAGGGTTACCAACAATGGACCCAGTAAGTACCCTTGTTGAAATCTTTCCCCAAAGAGTATCTTTGGCAAGTTACAAAATATTGTTTGGGACGAAAGAGGAATTCGTCTTTCAATACATGAGAGCAGACAGAGCAGTGGTCCTTTCCAATTTAGGGTAAATGTTATTAATCAACCTGGACAGGCACGCAATGACACACCTCAAATAGAAGTTGCTGTGAGTTTGAAAGGTGATAGCTACAGATTTTCACCAAAGATCCTAAGTGCATTTTATAGACAGTAGACACTGCTGTGGAGCGTCAGAGGTGGAGGAAGTGAATACTTGTGGATGTGGTGCTAATCATGCAGGTTTGTCTTGTCCTGGATGTTGTCAAGTTTCTTATGCGTTTTTGGACTTGCGCTCATCCAGTAAAATGGGGAGTATTCCATCACACTCCTGACTTCTACAGAGTAGATCATGCATTGGCTTTGGGGAGTCAGGAAGTGAGTTACTTGCCACAATATTTCTAACCTCCAAGCTGCTCTTGTAACCATTGTAGTTAAATTGCAAATCCAGTTGAATTTCCAGTCAATGGTAACCCCCAGGATGTCGATAATAGGGGATTCAGTGATGGTAACACTATTGAATACCAAGGGACAGTGGTTAGATTCTCTCTTATTGGAGTTGATCATTGCCTGGCAACGACTCAACAAAAAAAAAAAATGACCAGCCGAGTTATTGAAGGATATGCATGCTGGAATAGGGCCATTGCTGTCTAGGCAAATACAACACAGTATTGCAATACCAAAGAAACCTGTTAAACATTTACTGCAAAAATATTACCTCATTACATCATACAGTCAGAAATATACAGCACGAACACATCTCCTTTGGTCCAACTCATCAATGACGACCAGATACCCTAAATAAATCTAGTCCCTTTTGCTAGCACTTGGCCTATATCCCACTGTACCGTTCCGACTCATATACCCACCCAGATGCCTTTTAAGTGTAATTGTACCAGCTTCCACCACTTCCACTGGCAACTCATTCCACATACACACACACACACACACACACACATCACTCTCTGCGTGAGAAAGGTGCCCCTTAGGTCCCTTTTAAATCTTTCCCCTCTCACCTTAAACCTATGTCCTCTAGTTTTGGGCACCCAACCCCTGGGAAAAGACCTTGTCTTTTCACCTTTGAAGTCATAAGAGGTATGGCTAGTAAGTTTGCAGATGACACCAAAATAGGTGGTGTATTGGACAGCAAAGAAAGCTACCTCAGAGTATAAAAGGATCTTGATCAGATGAGTCAGTGGGCTGAGAGGCAGATGGAGTTCTGATAAATGGCTGCATTTTGGTAAGGCAAATCAGGGCAGGACTTATACACTTTAATGGTAAGGTTCTGGGGCATGTTGCTGAACAAGGACCTTGGAGTGCAGATTCACAGTTCCTAAAGTAGAGTCTCAGGTAGACAGGTTATTGAAAATTAGTGTGCCAAGATTGGTGTGTCCCATACAAAGAAACCTACAACTTGCATGCACATTTCAACTGAAAAATTCATCTGCCAGATGGGGTATTATTAACCAAGTCTTTTACTGTAAGTATTTCGCTGTGTCAATGTTCAGCCTAACAAGTTCTATGACAGTCACAGTGGTCTTGCACGTGTAACTGAATTGCAATTCATTTGTCAATCTCAGGCACTTGATCCCAACATTCCCTTGCCAAAAAGAGTAGACATCTTTTTATGTTGTCTGGTACAACAGAATCCATTCACTTTTTGAGCAAAGACTCTTGATCTCAAAGTATCCCCTGAACCAAATGGGCTTTGGGGTCTGCATGATTGGAGAGTTGGTGGCTGACCAGTAAGATACAATGTCCTACTGATCTGAGGCAGCTCATAGAACCCATTTGCGAGGCAAATCAAGTTGGACATGTACTCATAATTGCTGTTTTGTGTTGTGTAATAGTCTGCAGTAAAACTGGAGTCTCTTCTCTGGGACACAAGTCTGGGGATAATTTATGAAGGCCCTCAAATGCCTAAATCACTCTCTTGACCTCTGTAAAGTCCAAAGGAATATAAGGCACTGTGTTGGACATCAGCTGATTGCAGAAATTGCTGTAAAGATGATATATTTGGGCATAAGTCTGCCTTGATACTCCACTCCACATTTTTGTCAGTGGTGATTATTCCTTTTAGTATTCACAAGGCACGCAAGTTATTTGCTGGGAGTTTGATTTGAGTACACGGGCTTGTCCACATGTTGGTGAGCCGACACACCCATCTGAGTGCCCAAAACTCCTCAGC
Organism: Chiloscyllium plagiosum; assembly: GCF_004010195.1. NCBI lineage: Eukaryota > Metazoa > Chordata > Chondrichthyes > Orectolobiformes > Hemiscylliidae > Chiloscyllium > Chiloscyllium plagiosum. Next base: position 92,018,884 of record NC_057718.1, read on the forward strand.
TTCCTCTAAAGCTTTAGCAAGGGGGCTATGCGGGATCTAGTTCCCATGTGTCACGAGGTGGTGCAGCTGAGGACTTGCCAGAAAGGTTGTATACTAAAACACAGTTGGCTTTTTTTCTTGTTGCTGCTAAACAGCACTGTCATTTGAAAATGAGAACCAAACTAGCACATAGAAGCAGAAAGCACGCTAACTCTCTTTACAGACCTATCAACCATATTATGAAAAGAACTCAAACAGAACAGATGTTTTCACAATGGAAGGTGATTATATGTTGAACACTTTAACATAACAAAATCCATTTATTGATGACTGCAGACTTGAAAAACTGCCACTTTAGCAAAATTTGGCAAACAGTTCTTATCTTATCACTTCACATTTTCCTGTCCCAGTGGTTTAAAAGAAAGTGACATTTTTCAGCAAGTCCATTAGCTATATTTCATCCATCATTAATCTAATGGAAACTGTTCAAGCATTTCCTCTCCTTAAAAGGATAAGGGAACACAACAGTAAAATCTTTGTGTTTGTATTTTAAACAGCAGTTTATATTTGAAAGTACTTCCCTGTCAACCTCACCCTTATCTTGCTAAATATACAGGAACCTCATACACTAAGTTCTCCTAGTTTTGTTTCAAGTTGTTCTGTATTTTAACCAGTGTGTGTATTTGGTACTAATTTACATACACTGCATTTAACAAGATAGGCATAAGGTGCATTCTCTATCACCACAAATTGATTTGGCTTCATAAAAATGTGAAGTATGCAATATAATATCTGTAAGTGAACTTGCATAACTTGCAGTTTCAAGTGAATGGCAATGATCACTTTGAAAAACTCCTGGCAGTTGGGTTTCGTACCATAATAATTAAAACCAATCCAAAGTAAATATTAATGTTAATGCTACAAGAGGCATCTGTTAGGTTAGGAAATAGGCAGTCTGCTCAACGCACTCACTCTCTCACACGTACTTCTATTTTAACTGGAGCCAGGAGTTTCACTTAACAATCATCTCATTAGTGTAAAATAGGTTAACACTTCGAAATGGGATTTCCAATAAATTGCAATGTAAAATCCTAACTTTAAAAAAATTCATTCAGGGAACGTTAGCAGGACTGGTTGGGCCAGCATTTATTGCCCATCCCAAATTGCCCTTGAGGTGGCAGTGAGCTGCCTCTCAGATCCCTGCATTCCATTTGATGTAGATACATCCACAATGTCATAAGGAGACAAGTTCTAAACTTTTGACCCAGAGAAAAAGGAGGAACAGTAACATATTTCTAAGTCGGATGGTGAGGAATTTGCTGGTGGTGATTCCATGTATAACTGCGCTTGTCATTGTAAATGATAGTGGTGGGCTTAGAAAACGTACTCCAAGGAGCCTTGGTGAATTTCTCCACTGCAACTTGTAAATGGTGCTACTATTCTGTCTGCTACTACTGGGGGTGAGGAAGTTAATGTTTATGGCTACGATGCCAACCAAGCATGCCGCTTTGTCCTCAACATTGTGTTACTTGACTTTTCACTTCATGTCAGGGCAAAATCTTTATATTCCTCCAAATGTCCAACGTCAACTCTTCCTCCACCATGCCCATGCACCTCCTTTACCCTCACCACCCATCAAATCTCCCCACGCACCACAACTTACCATCACTTCTCCCCATCTCTCCCCAAATTGAATACATCCATTTCATAGACAATAACACTGATTCACTTGCAACAATATTTCCAAAAGACAAAAGTAGATTCAGCGTATGTATCTATGTTAACATGAAAACAGTAATCAATAACTTCAATACAGGAAAGCCACTTCTTCCAAAAGCTCAAGCAGACATCTTAATAATAGTTTATTTTCCCCCACTCAATGATTTAGTTATGTTCAAATTTAGTTATCATTAGTTATGTTTAGTTATGTTTCAAGTTGTCAGACATGATCGGAGGTCAAAGGGTTACATTGCTAAAAAGTACTAATTATAACTTAAGAAATTGCAAGATGGTCAAAAACTGATGGAATTCAAAACCTATTTCTACACTTCATTATCCCTTATGTAGGTGGCTGACCAGGTCACATCAACTATTTAGCTAAGACAATACCCTTCAGCTTTTATGCAAACTTGTAAGGAGGAAGTGATAGTAAAAATGCTTTTTCTCTACAAGCCAAAGGCATTATTTTTAATTAAAAAAACACTAAAAAGTGACTGTTACTACTCAATAATCAACTTCTATATCATATTATTAAAGTATGAACTCTAGCCCTATCACAGAATAAATGCAAATAAGATGGGAAGTAATATAATTTCTATTCTCTTTTTTTTTTAAATATAGTGACTTTCCAATTATTTATATTTTACCTGTTTGCAAAAATGATTTTTAAAAGGCAGTTAAACACTTAAGACTTTATACATACAGAGAGTTCACAAGGAAGCTTTGAGCAAGTGCCAAATTTGTTCAAATTTGTCAGCACCCTCAAAAGCAAGTAATAAACCTATATCTTCTAATCTCTGAAATTTGTCCTTGAACTGCATCATATCATTGCCAGGCAAGCTGCAATCCTGCAGAGAAGTCATGGAGCTCTTCTATAATGTTGAGCTAGTCATTGTCTTTCTACTTTGAAAGGATATGTCCCACAGACTTATTTCCTTCACCCTATCAGGACGTACATCCTTCCATTCCTTTCTGCCTCACGTACATCAGCCTTCACTTAAATGCATGTTAATCATCCCACCAAATCAAATACTAATGAGGCCCACATTCATAACAAACACCATTTTCCCAATTTCCTTACTGAACTTACATAGACATTATTTATCCACTTTAAAGTTAATTTTCAACTGACCTAAACACTTACACTATGCACCAGTCTATTCAGGTAAAATAGCACCCAATATATAGTCCGAATCCAAATTAATCTAATTTGGGAACAGTCAGACTCCAAATACAAATCAATGGAGAATTCCACCAATTCCCACCATCTCAGAATCCATGTCAAGTTTAAATGCAAGATACTTACTGGCCCCTTTAATTCAATCACACCACAGAGGAGTCAAACAGACTTCACTCAAAAATCATAGTCAGTTCTGCTATAACATGGTAGTCCCATTCTCGTGCAATCCTGTATTATAAGAAAATCACATGACAGCAGCACTATTCAAACTAATGGAGACTGAGTTATGTCAGAACCAATGCAGGCTTTAAAACTTGGCACTTTAGAAACTGTGTTCCCCATTCGTCAATCGTGTAATAGCGAATTTGTGTTAACGACACGCGCGTTATAGCAGAATGACCAATATCCCAATTTAAGCTGACAACTTGTTTTAGGTGGAGCTAAGGTGCTCAATTCAAACACAAATGTAATATATGAATAATTTCAAACTGTCCATTTGGTATCTTTGTGAAATGAACAGTTATTTAAACAGTCAGATGGTCCTGTAATTGTTTCAGTGTCATTATTAGCCAGAATGTTCAAATCAATAAACTTTTAACTTGAATTTGTTAGACAACTCAGGATTCCAAAGATTACAGAAGATGGCTCACACAGCTGCAATATGAAGGAAAAAGATTTACAATGCAAGAAAATATACAAGTAGTTTAGTGTACAAGTGTGAACTATTTATTATATATTTCATTTCACAAGATTTGGCCTCTGTTGTGTATTCATTTTCTCCCATTTACTGTTGATTTCTTTTTCATTAAGGTCCAAAACAGGTCTGGAGAACAGGCATTCTGCAAATTCTCAATTGAGGAAAATCCTATGAGGTATAATAATAAAACAAAAAAAAACAATGAAAAGAGTTTCCGATCATTGCCCAGGATATACTCAAATTTACCCAACATCAGGACAGGTGTAAATACTCAAGACTGTGACATAACATCTACGTGTGTTATCTGACATACAGAAGCCAAGAATATCTAAAGTAAAATGGATAAAATACTTCCAAAATCATATCACCCTTTTCATCTTACTTTGCAGCATTGTTTTAGCAAATAAACTAACTTACAGATCCAGAATTCTTCTGTTTCCTAACCAATGCGGAACTATTTTAAATGTACAACCGAAAACTGGTGAGATGAATCAGGAGTCCAGCATGTCGGTCGGGAAGGTAAGTGATTGCTATATAAAGAACTGACCTCGAAGCCAACGGTCTTTTCGCAGCAGAGAGCGGCGGGAGCTGGGCGGAAGTTCAGACGGAGCGCAAAGCCGGTCGGGAAGGTAAGTGATTGCTATTAGAGTGGGTGTGTTCTAAATCCCAGGTCCTACAAAGGAGGGTCTCCCTCCCTCCCTCCTCCTCTAACCTTAATTAAGAGTCCACAGACGTGTCACAAAAAGAGGGTCTAAGGAAGTTTAGATCGAAGAGTGAGGCTTCAGCTCAGGAATCTTTGACAAGGAGGTTGAGTGAAGTGATTACATCACAGTTGAAGAGGGTGAAGACATGACTGCCCAGCTGGTTCAGTGCGCTACGTGCTTGATGTGGGAGGTCAACGACTCTGGTGTGTCTGGCTCGTATATGTGTGCACATTCAGCAATTGACCGAGCATATTGCAGCGCTGACGAAAGAACTCGAAGACCTTAGGCTCATCCGAGAGAACAAGATCTTTCTGGACAAGACTTTCAGCGATGTTATTATGCCAGAAGAGAGCAGACGATGAAGAAGGCGGAGAGGAGACAGGTGCAAGAGACCCCAGGAGAAGTACCTGTCAGGAACAAGTTGAAGCTGTGGTTCTGTTCGCTGAGCTGGAAGTTTTTGTTGCAAACGTTTCGTCCCCTGTCGAGGTGACATCCTCAGTGCTTGGGAGCCTCCTATGAAGCGCTTCTGTGGTGTTTCCTCCAGCATTTCTAGTGGCCTGTCCCTGCCGCTTCCGGTTGTCAGTTTCAGCTGTCCGCTGTAGTGGCCGGTATATTGGGTCCAGGTCGATGTGTTTGTTGATGGAGTTTGTGGATGAATGCCATGCCTCTAGGAATTCCCTGGCTGTTCTCTGTCTGGCTTGCCAGGGAATTCCTAGAAGCATGGCACCCATCCACAAACTCCATCAACAAACACATAGACCTGGACCCAATATACCGGCCACCACAGCGGACAGCTGAAACTGACAACCGGAAACGGCAGGGACAG
>NC_057718.1:92026038-92047055 GCF_004010195.1 Chiloscyllium plagiosum
CGACTGGGCTTGTATACCCTTGAGATTCGAAGATTGAGAGGGGATCTGACTGGGACGTATAAGATTATGAAAGGATTGGACACTCTGGCAGTAGGGAACATATTTCCACTGATGGGCGAGTGCCGAACCAGAGGACACAGCTTAAAAATACGGGGTAGACCATTTAGGACAGAGCTCAGGAGAAACTTCTTCACCCAGAGAGTGATGGCTGCGTGGAATGCTCTGCCCCGGAGGGCAGTGGAGGCCCACTCTCTGGATTCATTTAAGAGTTGGATAGAGCTCTCAAAGATAGTGGAATCAAGGGTTATGGAGATAAGGCAGGAACAGGATACTGATTAGGAATGATCAGCCATGATTAGATTGAATGGCGGTGCAGGCTCGAAGGGTTGAATGGTCTACTCCCGCACCTATTGTCTATTGACTCCAAACTGCAATAAAAACTTAGTATGATGAGGCAGACTCATGAAATTATCATAAACGTTATAATTCAGTGCACAAGTTTTAAAAAGATTGAACTTGTTAAACTTTTGCTAAGTAAAGAGCAACATAGGCACCATCAATATAACTTAGGCCTACGTGTTCCGTATTGCATCACAATGATTATTTCAGACCTCGCACGTAGCCAACTTTCTGAGAAAAGACCCTATTTTGAGAGAATTTCATATAATGGCAAATGGAAGTAGTAGATAAAAACAATGACTGCAGATGCTGGAAACCAGATTCTGGAGGAGAGTGGTGCTGGGAAAGCACAGCAGTTCAGGCAGCATATGAGCAGTAAAACCGACATTTCGGGCAAAAGCAAGTAGTAGCCAACCCATATGCTTCTTTGAAGAAAAAAAGGCCAATTTTAACTCAAACTGTTGAACTCAACAGTTCAATGACACCCTGTGACTATTGGTGGATCTTTAAGCACATTGCCCAAAACTGCTTAAATTCTTCTACTATTTATGCATTGTGAAGTTTTTTCAATCACTGATTTTAAAAAAAAAGCTAGAATTTTTTTTGTATCTGAACATTCTCTAACAATGTCATTCTCATACGCCTGAAATGGGGTTTTCTGTCACTGCCAGCAGAATTCAGAAATTCAATCAAGCAGCCAAATACAATCCCTAGGGTTTACCAGCAACATTCTTTGCAAGCTTTCTCAGTTTACAATGGTCACATTTAAATTTAAGATTGCCTTCCTTCCAAAAACAGAGGCATCATATTTTGGAGCAGGAATAAAACACAAAACACCAAAGTACTGTAATAAAATCACCCATTTACAGTGCATGTCAAGTCTTGCTGCTTCTACATCCTGACCATTTCCTCAACCAAGGAAAATTGCTCAATTGCATTTCTATCTGTGGGTGTATATAAATTACAATCATCTTGTAGAATAAAAAATAATTATGGTTATAGACTAGCTTATTTTTGAGCACTGCATACCGGCAAATGAACAAATCAATTCCATAACCATGTGCCTGTATTTGCTTTGAAAAACATCATAGGTATCATATTTTTAAAAAAGAAACATTTGCATCCAAACATATCCTTCCCAAATTTCTTTACAAATCCTCAGTGGCCATATTCAATCCTCTATCAAACCTACACCCAAGTATTTCAAATTGCAACAGCATAACATCTGATGCAACATGAACAACGCGAGAGGATATATATCCATTTACTTTGAACTTTAATCACTGAATTACAGCTGATCAAGGGTTTATTTATAATGGTGGATAAATACCCATGACTTGAGTCAAATATTTGCAAAGCAAAAGGTTTGAGCTAACCAGAAAATAAGACCTCCCAATATAGCCCAGATACCACATTTACAAAAGTCTCTACTGGTTTCACAAGGAACTGCAAATCTAAATAAAATCAGAAGCCACTTCAGCAGAAACTAGGATTCAACATTGTTTTAGAAATAAATTGCATCTATATGACAATTTTAACAACATAAATCATATCAAATTTCCTGACAGAAACATAATGAGGAAAACAAATCAAAGTGGAAGGAGGACGCCTTAAGATCATGAATATATGCTTGTTAAATCATAAGGATGTTAAGGCTGTTCTTAAAGCAAAACAGAATAGTAATAGGACACAAGTAGATTTCTAGAATTAGGTAACAGAAAACAGAATACACAGCCACAAATGTGAAAAAGAAACAAAAACTGCACAAATTTAACAGAGTTCAAAAGTTGGAGGTCTGCAGAACACATCCAAAGTTTGTTTCTGTTTTCTTATATTTTGTCAAAGTCTTGTTCAGCATTAAACTATACCCCCATTATGGTGTCACCCACAAATTTAAATATTGTGCTTCATTTACCCAAGTCCAAATCATTTCTATCTATGATTAATAACACTGGTACCAGCATGGATTCCTCTGGAGCACCATCTTCAACTTTCCACCAAGCCTGACCAAGTACCTTTAACACTCACTGTTGTTGGTTTCAGTTATTTTAGTCAATCTGTTGAGACATACCATGACATGCTTCTGGTGCAAGTGATACTTGAACCTGGATCATTAGCTTAGAGGTTACCACGACCCACAAGACCTCATTCTTGGTTTTACGGCTAGTTAGCTATCCAATCATTCTAATTGCCCTGACTGCACATGTTGAGTCCAAAATACTGTAGAATGCAGAGGTCTTTTGAAAACAAGTGTAAAAATACTCCCAAGATGTTCTTTATCTACTGTTACTTCTTCAAAGGATTGTTCAAGATTGAAAGTTGTCCAAACGTATCCTTCCCTTTTTAAATCCATGCTGTAAACCATTTTTCAGATTCTAGACATTTTTCAGTTCCACCTTTCTTCAAATATTCAATATCTTTCATGCTGCTCACATTTAGCTAATTGGTTAATAATTTTGAGGATCTGTTCCTTTGTCCTTTTGACAATAATAATTCCAGCTTAAACCTGAAGATGTGTTTGCTATCTTTCCTTCTGCTTCTTTTGTGTACACAGAGATGTAACCCACTTTGAACAGAAGATCAATGTCGCCAACAGTCTGGCTCAACCATGGACAATAGCAACGATGAAATGGTATCATTGGCATTGGGAAGATGGAAGCAGTGGCAATTACTAATGTTTAACTGGGAAAGGTTATCGCTTCTCAGGCCTGAATATCAGGCATTATTCACACAGTCTGAAAGCATAAAGAGTGTTATCATCATGTGTCATAATTTGCTGATTCTCGAAAGGAACAGAATTTGGATGAGGAAGAGAATGGGGCCAAAGGACATATTATGAAAAATTCAGGCATTTCATTTCCAAATGCAAGTTCCATTGTAAACCAGTACAATACCTCCATGGTTTCTTGTTTTGTAACAAATAAACAAAGTCACATACCATAGGTATCTAAGCTTCAAATGACTGATACACCAGCAAGCTAACTGACTTGCAAATAGTCACAAGTTTGCAAACAAAACTACAATTAGCTCCAAAACTCCAAACACCTTTAAGTTCCACTTCGAGAATCATATCAAAAACTATTTCAGTTTTCATGCTGATGAACTATTGCCCTTAGGGTACAGATGAATGAGCATCCTTCAAACATGACGACACATTCTCATTTCAGTTAACTGTTGAAGTATGAAACCAAGTAGAAACCCTATTCTTGATAATTTATTTACAGATTGCAGCAGTATACATGTCTGATTCTTATCTAGTACCGACCCTGTTATCCAAACACATATCCATTTCACGTGTGTACTCCAGATACTCAACATCTTAACCAATATCACCCAGCCAGTTATTCTTGAACAAACTGAAGTCTTGTGGTTCAGCATTAATGTCCCTATCTCTAGTCAGAGTCATTTAGCTCAGTTGACTGCTTGGCTGGTTTCTGATAAGAGTGATGATAACAGCATGGTTCAAGTCCCACGCTGGCTGAGATCAACATGAAAGTCCCATCTCTCAACGTAAGGACACTAACACACTGTTGCAGAAAATTAAGTGTTACCTTTTCTCAGGTAGCTTACAGAAAGAAGTCCATGACACACTGCAGGTGAGAAATTGAACATATTAGAGTTTGAGGAATGCAAGGGTTACACCACATTTAAAATTACAAATCAAAGTAATCTCTCTTCAGGCCTTTTGTTCGTGTGTTTAAAACTGTAGATATTTATTAATTGCTTACTATGAAGGATCGAAGTTGACTAAATATCAAGTTCCAGCAATTTACTTTGCATTTTATACTCAATATTAAAATCCTGTTATTTCATAAGTTCATAGATTGAAAAATAACATTATTTCCATGTACACTAGTATTGCAGGTTGCCAAAAATCATACTAACATGGTACAATTTTTCAGGCACTCTAATCAAGTATGTGCTGCTGTACCACATTTTATAGTAAACACAAAGTGAAGTAGATGCTCTTTGCTGACAATTGCTTTAATCTGAAAAGTTCACATAGCCTAGATGTGAACATATCATTCTAGGATACGTACAAGCTTAAGCAAACAGAACTAAATTCAACGAAATGCACTGAAAGAATACAAAATAACTGACATATCCTCTCAGTGCTGTAACTTTTCTTTTTAATCAATTTCATGCTGATTTCTGAAAGCAATTATGATTTTATTTAAAAATTGCATAACAGACTTCTGTGGTGCAGTGTAGTAATTCTTCCTACCTTTGAACTAGGAGGCCTGAGTTCAAGTCCCACCTCCTCCAGAAGTGTACAATAACATAACTGAACAAGTTGATCAGAAAACATCGAAAATGGGAGACATTGTACCTTGTAAGGATAAAGCAATAAATATAAAGGCATAGTAAGATATTTCACATTTTAAAAATGACTAAGTGTTGGTCCTCTAAAGAGTGAATCTAAAGAAGTAATCATGGAAAACAAAGAGATGGTACTTTAATAAATCTTCACTATAGAGGATACAAGTAACATCCCTGAAGTAAATCAGGAAACAAAAGGGAAGGAATCGGGAGAATTACAATAACCAGAGAACTGGCATTGACTAAAATACACATTTATCAGCCCACAGCCTCAAGACTTGAAGGACTTCATCAGAGGGTCCAGAAAGTGGTTACGAGATAGTTGATGCATTGGTTGTAATTTTCCAAAACTCACATGGTTCAGGGATGATCCCATTAGAAGATAAATGTTACTCCTTTATTTCAGTGCCAGGACATTTCAGCAGGAATCCCTCATGGTAGTGTTCTTGGCCCAAGCATTTTCTTCATTAGTTACATTCCCTCCATCACATTACTGCTAACTGAACAATGTAAAGAAGACAGAGATCGTTCTTAGGGTAAAAGGGATCAAAGGGTATGGAAGAAAGCAGGAACAGGAACTAAGTTGGATGATCAACTGTGATCATATCGAATGGTCGAGTAGATTCGAAGGTGTGAATACTCTATTCCTGCTCCTATTTCTAAGTTCTTTATAATTCATGACTTCTCAGATATTGAAGCAGTCCATGTTCAAATGTAGCAAGATCTGAACAATATCCAGGGATTGGGCTGACAAATGGCGAGTAGCATTCACAGCACACCAGTGCCAGACAATGACCATCTCCAACAACAGAAAACCTAACCGCCATCATCCTGCCTCCAACACTCTTGACATTCAATTGTATCACCAGTGAATACCCTAATGTCAATATCTTGGAGTTTACCATTGACCAGAAACAGAACTGGCTTAGATGCTGACAGATCCACAGAATATCTCCAACAATTTGTTTTTGTTTCAAATGTCTCCGGTCTTGGTTTTAGCTTAATGTTTAACATTTAACCAATTTACAAAGTTATTTTAGGAAGTAATATGTATTTTGGATAAAAGAGAACTGGTGGATGCACTGTACTTGGATTTCGAGAAAACAACTGAGAAGGTTCTACAAGGTTTCAAAGCTTAATGTGGAAAATAAAGATTATGGTGTCAAGGGCAACGTATTGGCATGAACAAAAGACTAGCTGGCTAACAGGAAGCAAACATCAATTGGTCTTTTCCTCTTCACAAGATTTAACGAGTGGTGTGCCACAGGGATCAATGCTGGATCCTCAACTGTTTACAATTTATATCCATGACTTAGATGAAGAGGTGGAAGGTACAGTTGTCAAATTGGCTGACAACACAAAGACAGGTAGGAAAGTAAATTGTAAAGAGGACAGAAAAAGGCTACAAAAATATATTGATAAATTAGTTAAGTAGCAAATTTAGGATAAATCAAGCTTGAGAAAATGTAACATTGTCCATTTTGGCAGGAAAAATAAAATAGGAACACAATAACTTAACACTGAAAGTTTATAGGGCTCCTGGTGCACATGAGGGGAACATCTGGAGTTTATGCACAGTACTGGTCATTTAAGGAAGGATATAAATCCATTGAAGGCAATTGAGAAACTCTATCAAACCAAGACTGAACGGACTGGATTGTCTTACGAGGAAAGACTGGACAGGTTAGGTTTGCAATTGCTGACATTTAGAAAAGTAAGTGATGACTTGATTGAAAGATCGCATCCTGACAGGGCTATACAGGGTAAGAGTGGATGCTTCCTCTAAGTGAGGATCTAGAACTAGGGATCACGGATCATGAAAATTGAGGGTCACCAAAAAAAAAGACATTCAGCGAAATATTTTCTCTCAGGATCAAGGCTCTTTGAAACCATCTTTCTGAAAAAATGGTGGAAACTAACCTTTCAAATATTTTCAGCAAGGGTAGTAGGGATATTCCAGCTAACTACAGATAACAGATAGGGATAACATTAATAAAGGGAAGAACAGGCAGAGAGCAGGTGAGCGCAGAAGAACTGGTGGCCTGAAATGCATCTACTTTAATGCAAGGAGTATAGTGTGTAAGGCAGATGAACTTAGGGCTGGATTGCTGCGTGGGAGTATGACATTATTGCCATCACAGAGACTTGGCTGAAGGAAGGGCATGATGATTGGCAACTAAATGTTCCAGGATATAGATGCTTCAGATAGGACTGGGAGGGAAGTAAAAGAGGGGGTGGAGTTGTGTTACTGGTCAGGGATGATATCACGGCTGTGCTAAAGGAGGACACTATGGCAGTCTTGGTTAGTGAGGCATTATGGGTGGAGCTGAGAAATAAGAAGGGTGCAGTTACATTGTTGGGGCTGTATTACAGACCTCCCAACAGTGAGCGTGAGGTAGAAGAACAAATAGGTAAACAGATTATGAATAGGTGTAGAGGCAATAGGGCCGTGATATGGGGGAATGTTGGGAAAATTAAAATTGACTGGGATACACTTAGCATCAGAGGTCTGGATAGAGTAGAATTTGTATTAAGTGTCCAGGAGAGTTTTCTAGAGCAGTATGCCAACAGTCCAGCGAGGGAAGGGGCCATGTTGGACCTGGTACTGGGGAACGAGCCAGGACAAGTGGTAGAAGTTGCGGTGAGGGATTTCTTTGGGAACAGTGAGTTTGTAAGTTTTAGAATACTCATTGATAATTCTATAAGTTTTAGAATACTCAGATAAAGAAGAGAGTGGTCCTCAGGGAAGAGTACTAAACTGGGCCAAAGCCAATTATATCAAAATTAGACAGGAGCTGGGAAATGTGGATTGGGCACAGCTATTTGAAGTGAAGTACACATTTGAGATGTGGGAGGCTTTCAAAGATAGGTTAATGGTAGTGAAGGATAAGCATGCCCCGTTGAAGGCAAAGGACAGGAAGGGCAAGATTGGTGAACCATGAATGACAGGAGAAATTGTACGACTAGCCAAGAGGAAAAGGGAAGCATACATAAGGTCTAGGCAGCTAAGAACAGAAAGGGCCCTGAAGGAATCTCGGAAGAGTAGGACAAGTCTTAAACAAGGAATCAAGCGGGCGAAAAGGGGTCATGAAATAACTTTAGCAAGCAGAATTAAGGAAAGTGCCAAAACATTTTATTCTTATATAAGAAGCAAGCAGGTAACTAGAGAAAGGATTGGTCCACTGAAAGGTAATGAAAGAAAACTGTGTGCCGAACCTGAGAGAATGGGTGAGATTCTGAATGATTACTTTGCATCAGTGTTCACTGAGGAGAGGAACATGATGAATCTTGAGATTAGGGATAAAAGTTTGATTAGTCTGGATCATGTTGGCAAACGTAGAGAAGATGTATTGGGTATGCTAGGGGTTATTAAGGTGGACAAATCCCCAGGACGGGATGGAATCTATCCCAGGTTGCTCAGGGAGGCGAGGGAGGAAATAGTTGAGGCCCTGACAGATATCTTTGTGGCATCCTTAAATACAGGTGAGGTGCCGGAGGACTGGAGGATAGCTTATGTTGTCCCTCTGTATAAGGAAGGTAGTAGAGATATTCCAGGTAACTACAGACCAGTGAGCCTGACGTCGTTGGTGGGGAAGTTGCTGGAGAGGTTACTAAGAGATAGGATCTATTCATATTTAGAAAAGATAGTGATAGGCAACATGGTTTTGTGCGAGGGAGATCGTGCCTTACCAACTTAATAGAGTTCTTCGAGGAAGCGACCAAGTTGTTAGATGAAGGAAGGGCTGTTGATGTCATATACATGGACTTTAGTAAGGCATTTGATGAGGTTGCCCATTGTAGACTAATGGAGAAAGTGAAGTCACATGGTGTGCAGGGTATTCTAGCTAGGTGGATAAAGAACTGGTTGAGCAACAGGAGACAGAGAGTTGAAGGGAGTTTCTCGAAATGGAGAAAGGTGAAAAGTGATGTTGCACAGGGGTCAGTATTGGGGCCACTGTTATTTGTAATATACATAAATGATCTAGAAGAGGGCACTGTTGGTATGATCAGCAAGTTTGCAGATGACACAAAGATTGGTGGAGTAGTAGAAAGCATAAGGGACTGTCAGAGAATACAGGAGGATATAGATAGCCTGGAGAGTTGGTCGGAAAAGTGGCAGTTGGCTTTCAATCCAGACAAATGTGAGGTGATGCATTTAGGCAAGTCTAATTCTCGAGCGAATTATGGGAAAAGTTGATGGGCAGAGAGATCTGGGAGTGCAGGCCCATTGTACCCTGAAGGTTGCTGCACAGGTGGATAGAGTGATCAAGAAGGCATATAGTATGCTTGCCTTCATTGGACGGGGTATTGAGTATAAGAGCTGGCAAGTCATGTTAAAATTGTACAAGACATTAGTTCGGCCACACTTAGAATATTGTGTACAGTTCTGGTCGCCACATTACCAAAAGGATGTGGACACTTTGGAGAGGGTGCAGAGAAGGTTTACGAGGATGTTGCCTGGTATGGAAAGTGCTAGCTATGAAGTTGAGGTTGAGTAGGTTAGATTTGTTTTCACTTGAAAAAAAGGAGATTATGGGAGGACCTGATTGAGGCTTACAAAATCATGACGGGGATAGACAGGGTGGATAGTGACAAGCTTTTTCCCCAGAGTGAAGGATTCAATAACCAGAGGTCATGCTTTCAAGGTGAGAGGTGGAAAGTTAAAGGGGGATACACGCAGCAAGTACTTCACACAGAGGATGGTAGGCGTTTGGAAAGCGTTGCCAGCAGAGGTGGTAGAGGCAGGCACAGTAGATTCATTTAAAATGCATCTGGACAGATGCATGAGTAGGCGGGGAGCAGAGGGATACAAATGGTTAGGAATTGACCAACAGATTTAGACAGTACATTTAGATCGGTTCAGGCTTGAAGGGCCAAAAGGCCTGTTCCTGGGCTGTAAATTTTCTTTGTTCTTTGATACATAGATTCTGGTGAAGCAAGGGGCGAAAGGTTATCAGGGGTTGACAGGAATGCAGATAAGGTTACAATTAAATCATCCATGATTTTATTACATGGGGTGTAGTCTCGAGGGTTGAATGGCCTACTCCTGCTCAGCATTCACATGTACATATGTAGTAGGCAAGTCTGATAAGTTATTTATCTGAACATTAAACATTGAAACGAGTGTTATGCAAATTAACCTTCCTTCCCAATATACATGAGTATCTGTGCTTCTACAATATAACTTAACAGACAATAGTAGACAATTCACCAAAAGAGCTGTTTCTTGCTGTGGAAAAGGCATTCAAATACATCTAAAATGCTATGGTCACTTCATTCACTAAAATGTAGAATAAGACTGCTAAAAAAAAGCCTTAAAACATTCAAATGAAAATGCTGACCTTAAATCAATTTTTTTGAATTAATTCATTTCTAGTAGTTTATCAGTTAATATGCAGGTCTATAACTTCTTAACTAATATTTTTCGATTCAGATTTGTTTTCCAAACTTACACAAGAGTGAAGCTACCTCCAAACTGAAATGTACTTATTAATACTTACCATCCCCATTGTGCAGTACCTTCATTCACTTATGCCTTTTCTTGGTCCACTCTTTTTGGAAATAATACTTATGCTACAGTGGAAAATTCTTCCCTGATTCACAAGATCATTGCTCAAACTCCACTCCAGAGACAAGCTTGTAAACTAGTCTGAAACTTCATTACAGTATGAGGGTTAACGGAATGCTTCAACTGTTGGAGGAATCTATGTGCCCTCCAATATGGTGCAAAATATTCCATTGCTTTGCCCAAGAGCACTGGGAATCTTCCATGAATCCTGTCAAAGATTTGTTCCGAGATCAACATCACAAAAAGGTAACCTGCTTATTATCTTGCTGCTTCTTGTGATCTCAATCATAGAGCATTATAGCACAGAGGACAGCCATTTAAGTCTGTGATTATGTGTGTCACCAAGAAAATGGTTAGTCAGCCGAATCCCATTTCCCATTCCTTATCTGTGACCTTGTGGATTTCAGCATTTCAAATGCATGTCAAAAAGTTACTTTTTTTTTTAAAAGTGAGATGAACACTTCTACCTTTATAAGTCTTTGAGGCAGGAAGTCCCAGACTAATGCCACTTTAGGTGAAGACAGTTCTTTCCTGTAACCTGTCTACCACTTATTTTAAATCTGTGCCCTTTAGTCAGTAATCCCTCTGCTAAGTAATGGGTTCCAGCTCAATACATAAAGGCATTTCAATTTCTGAAGGAGAAATTCACACAACGTTCTTGCAGCTACATCCAAGGTGTATTGTTCAGTGAGGTAGAGCTACAGTACCAACAAAAAGTATGTTCACAATATGTTTTTTAATTAAAACTTAAAAACCTTTTGCCTGAGGCAGTATCCGTTAGCTGTAATCAAATTGGCCCTGAAACCCTTCAACCCCAGACTTTTCAGAGTCTGTGTCTTTAACACCTCTGAAAAAATGATGGAAACTTAGCTTTTGAATATATTTTCAGCAAGGATAGATAGATTCTGGTGAAGTAAGGGGTGAAAGGTTATCAGGGATAGAAAAAAAAGGACAACATAACCTTGTCAAAGGAGCAGCATCATCATAGCTTATCAAAGATTTTGTATAAATTTAAGTGCAGCTTTACCTGTATCTTGTTTGTGTCATAAACATTATATATTGTGTAAATATTTTTGCAAAAATGTTTAATTTCATTACCCATATATTTTAGGAGTATATCTTATAGTAACGTTAATGTGGTGATGTCCCTATCTTGGACATGTAGAATTTACCATTTTGACACTGGGATCTACTACATGGAGATACAGATTTGTTTTGGTTTTAATTATGCAATTTTCACAGAGGCAATTTAGTTGGTGACAGAAGTGGTTTTGAGAAGCAGAGAGAGAATTTTCCAAGAGCTTAGATCAGTAGCAGGGCTACTATCAGGAAAAAAGCGGGGGCTTTCTGGTTTGGAGTCACTTAACAAGAAAGCATTAAGTCTGTGTACAAAATCACGAGATCTTAAGAAGAGTTGGAGGACTGCCTAGCCAAATGCTATTGGAAGGACCCCAAACAATCTCATACCTTGGAGATCAGCAGGAACACCAAGTAAAATTAAAGTTATTATTGAGAACTCAGCATATCTTTGTTTAGTTTCAGAAGTGAAGAAACCCACAAGATTCTGCATAATATGGGGTAACTTGTGCAGAATTAAAAGTAGGATAAGGAATTGTGATTTGGAGAATTTTGCATTCAAGGGTAGCATATTCTTTTTTAAAATCAATACAGGAGGGTTTTTGTCTAAAATTTTTAAATCTTGTGGTATGGTTCTTTCAGTTAATAACTGAGTTCCAGCAGCTAAATGGTCTCCATCAAAACAAATGCCTACAAAGAGTGAGCTGAAAAGCAAGAGACAGCATAAGAGAGTGATAAAGAAAGAGAACAAAAAACAGAAAGAGGAGGTGCCGCTGCTTATCCAGCTTCCTCAGGTTTGGACAATGCACACGTTAGGTATCGTCCTTTTTCTTTTTTCAGTTTCTCAATTACTTTCCCTTTCCATTCTTACAGTGAAATCAGTATTTCCTCATCTTTGCCATCAAAACCACATAAAAGTTTTAACGCTTCTAATAAGCCTCTACTTCATGCTTTTGGCTTTAAGTAGAACAATTCTAGCTTCTCTATTTTCAACACAGAACTGAATTCCCTTATGCTAGTACTATTTTGGCAAGCCTCCATTAGATTTTCTCCTAAGCCCTTGATATCCTACACAGTAATGTTCAGAACTGGCAAAACAGTACAGCAAAACATCTAACCAGAAATTTATAAAATTTGTTACTTTCTTCATGAACCCCACCTTTCTTTGTAAAGTTAGTTACCATTGGCTTTTTAATGACAATTTCAGAAACTCTTCTGTATTACTCACAGGATATCATTGGCTACATCAGCATTTATTAACCACCCCAATTGCCCTTGACAAGAAGCAAGCTTCCCCTCATGTACCAATACTGCCCATGGAATCCAGGTACACCAACAGTTCTACTTGAGATGAAGTTGCAAGAACACGATTAAGCAACAGTAGAGACATGGTAAAGATGTCCCTTGAAGGGGAACTTGCAAGTGGTTGTGGTATTCCTATGGGTCTGATGTCTTTTTTAAGTAATAGCAAAAATGTCAGGGGAAAAAGTCGGTCATTTTTGGCCTTCAAGTCTGCTCTGCCATTCAATGACATTGTGGCTAATCTGATAAACCACAACTCCCCTTTTCTGTCTTTTCCCATAATCCTACTGATGAAAAATCTATTTCAGCCTTGAATATACTTAATGATGCATCCCCAGTTCTCTATGCTAAAGAATTCCATAAATTCGCTACCCTTAGAAGAAATTTCTTCTCATGTTTAATCGGACTGACGTTATTTTCTTTGATCACAGACACTCCCAGACAATAACATTTCTGCATCTACCTTGGTCAAGTTTCCTAAGAATTTTGTATGTTTAAATAAGGTTGTCTCACACTCTTCTAAAACACAAGTACAGATCATAGGTTTGGAAGATAAAGTGGTTTGTATGTGTCAAGTATTTTGAGTGCTGCAGCAACTGAATTCATGTGATCAAGTGAACAGTGCTCCAGCAAACTCCGCAGAAGTGCTATGCAAATCATTGAGAAGTTATGGAGAGTTGGAGACAAATTACATGCCACAAAATTCTCAGCTGCCAACCTGTTTCTCAAAGCTACATTATGCATTGGGTCAGCCGAGTCAAGTTGATAAACTAACCCCCTCAAACAGATCAACTCATTTGTGCGCCCTCTTTAAAATTGTATCATTTAGTATAGATTCCCTCTCCTGCTGATCACGTGTATCACTTCAGCAGTTAGTGATCCGGTTTGGAGCTTATAAAGACAAATCATATATTTTAATGAATTGTGAAACACTGGTGAATGACAATTGGTTATCCACGTATACAAATCAGTAAAAACTAATTAACAGGCCAAAAAAGTAAGCAAACATTTATTAAACTGTTTAAGGGCAGTTATATAAAGCCTCAGTGACATCCTATTTAGAATACTTTATAGACCAAAGGGTCTGATTCCGTGCTGTATGAGTCTATGAAGGTTTGGCACCTCATCTGAAGACATATAACATTTGTTGAGGAGATACATGTACAGATTTGTACAAAGGTTTAAAGAGTTAAGTTACAAGAAAGACTGCATAAATTTGAATTATGTACCTTTCAGTTTGGAAAACTTACCACTTAACTGTTTGAAATATTAAAATGACTCAATGGAATGGAAAGACTGAAGCTATCATGTATATAAATTTCCTTGGACATGGTACACTCCTATTTGGGCAATATTATTGTGTCATACTCCTCAGATCAGATATTAAAACCTTCATCTGTAATGACAATAGATGG
Source organism: Chiloscyllium plagiosum (assembly GCF_004010195.1). Lineage (NCBI taxonomy): Eukaryota > Metazoa > Chordata > Chondrichthyes > Orectolobiformes > Hemiscylliidae > Chiloscyllium > Chiloscyllium plagiosum. The sequence goes on from NC_057718.1 coordinate 92,040,121, forward strand.
CATTACATATGACTGTCACAGTGTACCCAGAAGACAATTAAGTTACCTAGTCATCTCCTGAAAGTGTCAATAGCCTTGAATACTTAGGTGTCTAGAAATGGATTCAAGCCCTGTGATAGAGGAAGTGCAACTTAAAATATAATGATCCAATCCCTGAATTAGCAAATGACAGTTGCAACCTGCAAGTAATAAAACAGCTGAAGTGAATAAAAGTCAACAACTAAGCAGTCACACTTAGTCCAAACAAAATACAACCATGAAAAGTGGAAGACAGCTGATCAATTCGGATGATAACAATTTTAAAAATTAGATGGCCTCTTAATATATTCTCTATTATTACGCCCGCCATCACTCAAGCTCTTCTACTTGTCAACAAGATCTCAAAATCCAAAAGCTCCAAATTCCTAATAATACACCCATAGAATCACTTGAACTTAAAAGTTCATTTAATTCTGATTTTCTATAGGTGATGCCATGAGTGATCCTCTTGTTATCGAAGGAGGTAGAATTCAATTGAAAAATCAAAGAACATTTTTATTTGATCTGCAAACAAATGCACTCCAAAAATCTAAAGTTAAACATGCCATTTTTCCATATCAAATCTACAAGTGTGTATATTTCGATTGATGGAAGAGAAGAATTTAGATGAATTCCCAAGCTATGATACATGACTTTCTAGCCTAGGACATAGAGGTCATATATAATTTTAATTGATGAACTCCTTAAGCAGCTGTACAAAACAATACAGTTGCCAATGCATTTGGCATGCAGCATAAAACTGCTCCCAATTAAGCACAAATATCAATTTCACTCAAAAGCCAAGAGATGTGCTGAAAAATAACAATGCAGAAACATGTTTGCCCTTGAATTAGAAAGAATCAAATTGTTTGGTCAGAATACAGAGAATACCAATTTGCCTCGAACCGTGGCAACTTGACCCAGACTGCTTGTTGCGAAAAAAGTAGACAAAATGGAATGTTCCATTCACCACCGCAGCATTGTTTCCTTTACTAAGCACAAACTAAATCCCAAAGAGTTAAGTTTGGTTAATCAGTAAGTAAAGAGTTCAATAAGCCTTGTATCATACAGCATACATCAGGGTTCTCCAAGTTCCAACCTTTCTCAGCCAAATAAAGCGAATACTGTTTTTACGCTTCTTTAATTCACACTATCGATGGCTTCCGGGGACCTCTCTTGTCCTCACTGCCTGGATTCTGCAAACGACAGCACTCTCCTAACGTCCTCAGATAAACAAACTAGAGAACCCGGTGCTCCACTCATCTCCATGATAACATAGCCTGCACAATGAACTTTACCATGACATTTAAGGCCTACTGAATGCTTTCGAGTTAATTTAGCTTCAAATCCCTCTGCAGTGCCACCATCACAAGCTGACCACAACAAGCTTTGCAGACACTGTTTCCAGCCAAGCAAACAAGCATAAAAAAAATCCTTTGCGAATTCGGAGTCTATCATTCTTCAAACAAAGTTAAAAATCACATGACAGCAGGTTATAATCCAACCGGTTTATTTGGAGACATGAGGTTTCAGAGCACCATTCCTTCATCAGGTGCTCCACAACCATCTGATGAAGGAGCAGTCCTCCAAAACCTAGTGCTTCCAAATAAACCTGTTGGATTATAACCTGGTGTCGGGTAATTTTTAACTTGGTACACCCCAGTCTAACATCGGCACATCCAAATCATTCTTCAAACAAAGATGCAGAAAATTAGGATTTGACATATAGCAGAAAGCAAAGCAGTTCATACTGATTCTCAATTAATTGCAATCAGTAATTAATTTATACCTAAAAATTAAGGATGTCTATCAAGGTCACACCTAATGCAGAATCTGCTTTATTTAATATTACATAAACCTCAATTGAGATACAGGTGCAAAGAAACTCTGTAGAAGGAACAAAAATTCCAAGTGTTCAAAGATGCTTTTTTATCCCATGAAAAAGAAAGCTATCTAAACTTATGAAAAAAGTTTCTATACTGCTTTCTGCAAAATCACACATACAATGCAAACATTGTTACAACAATTCAATACTTAGAAGTCCAGAAATATCCAAAGTGCCATACAAGTGCCATACAATTACAATTAAAGCATAATATAACTGTTTACATTTTTGAGTTGTTTCTAAACTTTCTGAACAGGAGGTATACATGGATTTAGAATCTTGATTAACTAGATATTTAAAATTGAAAACTCTAATACCCTGTTCCAAGTTATAGTACAATACAGTGCACTGTTTCTCAATAACAATGCATAACCAATCTCAAACTGAACAATGATGTTCATTTAAATATTGCTTAAAATTCTTAACTTTACAACTGTCCAGCAAAGTTAATATCAAAAGCTATTTTATTTTGTGCCAAAATGGAAATGACTGGCTTGCAGAAAGAAGCCATGACAAAAAGCACATAGAAATGAGATTATCTTTGCCTTCTGAAAATGTGACAGCTCATGAAATCTGACTGCATATGAGTCCATGTTACCTACTCTCTGGGGGAAGCATATAAGAAAGCAGTGCACTGAGAGAAACGGAAAGGGAAAGCGACTCAGGAAGATGAGGGTCCAGTGCAGGGTAGGGAGGTTATGTGGAGCCTGGTGAGTTGGAGGGGCCAGGAAGATGGAGTTGTTTGGGGGATGGTGAGAGTGATAGAAGAGGGGAGACTGGGGGATGCAGAGTTTTGAGTGGAAATGAAACAGGAATGGACAGAAGGGGGGACAGAGAAGCAAGATGCAGATGTGGAGAGTTTGAGAGACACAGGGGACCTGGCAGGTGGAAGGCCCAAGAGAGAGAGAGCAATGTGGCGAGGGGACGGGGTGACAAAAGACATGTGGTGTGCAGGGTTACAGGGGCAACAGATATGTGGTGCAACGGGGGGGGGGGGGGGGATGGCAGGGAGAGACAGTACACCCCGGTCGACAGACCCACCGGGAGCACGGCGAGCCCGCTCGCCGCACGCGGTTCCACGCACACCCCCGAGGGGGGGCGGGGGGGCCGCGGGGGGGGGGGGGGGGTGTCAAGGGAAGGGTGCGTGAATCAGAGATGAGGTGCGTGTATTGTGGAGTGGGGGCAGGAGATGAGTGAACGTGAGAAGCTAACTTCACTTTTGTGTTGGCGGGGTGGGGGAAGGTGGGGGTGTCGGTTATTATTTGTTGGGATTGCACCGACCGTCACGTTTACTGAGCCCTAATGGATTTCCTGCCGACACAACCTCGACGGCGCCTGCGCGCTTCCCGCTAGATTGGACCAGTTGTAGAGATGCCCTTCACTGGCGGAGGCGCGAGGTGAGGTGGAGCAGAGCGGAGCGGAGAGGCTGACCATACGGCCCATTCCTCACTCACCACCCCACCCCGGCAAGTTGTGTCGGCGCACGTCCCCATACCCTTCCCGCGTTTGCCCGCCTGGTCACCAACCTAGCAGAGTCCTCAGGTGCTTGAGGCGGGTCAGCACATCCTTCTTTGGGTCCAGAACTTTCTGTGTAGATTTCTTGACGTCTCCATGAGCCTTTCTGGAAAACATTCCGTTCCGCGAGCGGCCCGAAACCTCCGTCTTGTTCGCACTCCAACCGCGCTCTCCCCTTTGCAACAGCCGGCCTCAAGCTCCCCGACGCATCTCCGCCGGCCTTTCAGATCCTTCTATTATTTTTGTTGCCCTTTTCTTCCTCCGGCTTTCTCGCCTCACTAACACGGCGTTCGGCTCACCTCCCGTTCTCCTGGTGTAAACACGGAACTCGCCGCCATACGCGCAACGGTCATTGGGTCCGCCTCGCGCGCCACCCACCCCCGTTGGGTAACGCCTCCTCTGACGTCTGACGCACTGCGTGGAGGCGGGGCTTCGTGAAGTTGCCTGGCTCCGCACATCGAAGTCCTTCACAGCGCTCTGCGTGGAGTTGGGGTTTCAAGGCGTCCTCATCCACGGTTAAAAATTACATACCAGGTTTATTTAGAAGCACTAGTTTTCGAAGCGCTGCTTCTTCATCAGGTGGCTGTGGAGCAGGACCATAAGACACAGAATTTTTGCAAACGTTTACAGTGTTATGTGGCTGAAATATATTAAACAAACTTAGATTAGGTCTTTCATCTTTTAGAATGGCTTTGTTAGTTTTGGTTTATTGATATCTATGTAAAACCCAGAACTCTTTTTAAGTTACAGTCTCAAGATAACTTTAGGTTTTCTAAAGAAATGTGTCATTTCAGCTCAGACAATGCATTAAAGGGGTGAGGTTAAAGTCTGTCTGTGTCCCAATCTTGAGTCAGACTGGTTCTATTTCTAAAATGTGATTTACAGAATCTTACATGGATTGACTGTAGGTTATGCATTTTTTGAGTAAAGTATAATTGCAAATACAGATTAGCCCATAAATTTGTGCAGGAGAGACAGAGTGAGTGCACGTGAGAGTGTATGTGTGAGGGAGTGTATAGTGTAGTGGGGTCATCTGTAGTGTGACATGAACCCAAGGTGCCGTTTGAGGCCTCAACTGGGACCTTGAGTTCATGTCACACTGCAGGTGACCCCACGGCACTATATACTCCCACATATACACTAACACAGGCCCTCTCTCACAGGCACAGACATACACGCCCCACGCAGACACCCTCTCCCAGGCTGATACCCCATCACACTCACACACATACTTAACCAAGTGTATACACACTCTTAGGAGAAAGTGAGGACTGGAGATCAGAGCTGAAAATGTGTTGCTGGAAAAGCACAGCAAGTCAGGCAGCATCTAAGGAGCAGGAGAATCGACGTTTCGGGCATGAGCCCTTCTTCAGGAATGAGGCTATCAGAGCTGAAAATGTGTTGCTGGAAAAGCACAGCAGGTCAGGCAGCATCCAAGGAGCAGGAGAATCAACGTTTCGGGCATGAGCCCTTCCTCATTCCTGAAGAAGGGCTCATGCCCGAAACGTCGATTCTCCTGCTCCTTGGATGCTGCCTGACTTGCTGTGCTTTTCCAGCAACACATTTTCAGCTATACACACTCTCACATGTACTCACACACACTCATTCTGTCTCTCCATGCACATATATTATTTTATGCGGTAAACCTGTATTTGTAGAATTACATTTTATTTTGCTCAAAAAATGCATAACCTACAGTCAATCCATGTAAGATTCTGTAAATCCCACATTAGAAATAGAACCAGTCTGACTCAAGATTGGGACACAGACAGATCTTAACCTCACACCTTTAATGCCTTGTTTGAGCTGAAATGACACATTTGTAAGAAGAACTGAAGTTATCTTGAAAATGTAACTTAAAAGGAGTTCTGGGATTTACATATTAACAAACGTAAACTAGCAAAACCATTCTAATAGATGAAAGACATAATCTAAGTTTGTTTAATATATTTCAGCTATACGACACTGTAACATTTGCTATAAATTCTGTGTCTTATGTCCTGCTGTACAACCACCTGATGAAGAAGCAGTGCTTTGAAAGCTGGTGCTTCCAAATAAACCTGTTGGACTATAACCAGGGTGTCGTGTAATTTTAACTTTGTCCACCCCAGTCTAACTCCAGCTCCTCCAAATCACTCATCCAGGGTGTCCACCTCAGGGTTGTGCCTGTGCAGTGGTGAACCAAGACAGTGTGGAGGCCGGGCTTTGCGTTCCCACATCCCCATGACCCCACCCACTATCCAGCACATGGTGAGTATTTTGCAACATCTCCATACCCAACAATAATGAATGGTGTTTGGCTGTAAACATTTTCGTCCAATTACTCACACATATGGTGATACACATCCGGTTGGAAAACTTAAACTGAGCCCTACCACTGCAACACAAGAGCCCTAATTAACCTGTTAGCCTGTGGAATTCTCTTCCACAGAAAACAGTTGAGACCAAAGTATTGTATGTTTTCAAAGAATTGATTATAATTCTTAGGGCTAAAGGGATCAAAGGGTATGAGGAGAAAACAGGAACTCAGGTGGATGAACAGTCATGAACATATTGGATGGTGAACAGGCTGGAAGGGCTGAGTGACCTACACCTGCTATTATTTTCTGCGTTTCTGCTACCTATGTAATCTATTTTTCTGATGAGTGAATTTCCTGTTTCAACCCACCCACTGTTTGCAAATGTCTTGGTTCCACCCATCACCCACATATTGCAACAGTCCATCTGTGGTTCTCCTTACCCTACTTCATTGTCTTTTTCAAGAGCCAACCTGACTATAATTCCGACCAAATTCACATTTCTTCTTCCAAAGACTGATTCAACAATGCCTCAATCCTTTTGTGTCTGCTGTTCTGCCTTGCAGCTCCTCAGTACAGCTCCCCCCACCTTCCTATTCACTCTCTGTCTTCTTCTTTCCTCCTCTACTCGCCACATCATGTTCTCTTGACTTTCTTTGTCCTTCCCATTTCCCTGGGCCCTTATGTTTGTTCAGTTATTCTCCAACCTTTGATGTGGTTTGACTGGAAAAATGTAACCTTGTCTTGACTATCCAGGTGCAATGCCATATTTATCAGAGTGTGGACACATCAGTACATGCATGATTAGAGTCATAGAGATGTACAGCATGGAAACAGACCCTTTGGTTCAAATCATCCATGCTGACCAGATATCCCAACCCAATCTAGTCCCACCTGCCAGCACCCAGCCCATATCCCTCCAGACCCTTCCTATTCATATACCCATCCAAATGCCTCTTAAATGTTGCAATTGTACCAGCCTCCACCACTTCCTCTGGCAGTTCATTCCATACACGTACCACCCTCTGCGTGAAAAAATTACCCCGTGGGTCTCTTTTATATCTTTCCCCTCTCACCCTAAACCTATGCCCTCTCGTTCTGGACTCCCCGATCCCAGGGAAAAGACCTTGTCGATTTATCCTATCCATGCCTCTCATAATTTTGTAAACCTCTATAAGGTCACCCTTCAGCCTCCGACGCTCCAGGGAAACAGCCCCAGG